>NW_026779024.1:0-300000 GCF_030144855.1 Hypanus sabinus
GACCAGCAGAGGGCTTCAATGTCAGTACACCCATTCACAGTGTAGACCAGCGGAGCGCTGCAATGTCAGTACACCCATTCACAGTGTAGATCACGCGGAGGGCTTCAATGTCAGTACACCCGTTCACAGTGTTGACCAGCAGAGGGCTTCAATGTCAATACACCCGTTCACAGTGTAGACCAGCGGAGGGCTTCAATGTCAGTACACCCGTTCACAGTGTAGACCAGCGGAGGGCTTCAATGTCAGTACACCCGTTCACAGTGTTGACCAGCGGAGGGCTTCAATGTCAGTACACCCATTCACACAGTGTAGTCCAGCAGAGGGCTTCAATGTCAGTACACCCGTTCACAGTGTAGACCAGCGGAGGGCTTCAATGTCAGTACACCCGTTCACAGTGTAGACCAGCCGGGGGATTCAATGTCAGTACACCAGTTCACAGTGTAGACTAGCGGAGGGCTTCAACGTCAGTACACCCGTTCACACAGTGTTGACCAGCGGAGGGCTTCAATGTCAGTACACCCTTTCTCAGTGTTGACCAGCGGAGGGGTTCAATGTCAGTACACCCGTTCACAGTGTAGACCAGCGGAGGGCTTCAATGTCAGAACACCCGTTCACAGTGTAGACCAGCGGAGGGGTTCAATGTCAGTACACCCGTTCACAGTGTAGTCCAGCGGAGGGCTTCAATATCAGTACACCCGTTCACAGTGTAGACCAGCGGAGGGCTTCAATGTCAGTACACCCATTCACACAGTGTAGACCAGCGGAGGGCTTCAATGTCAGTACACCCGTTCACAGTGTAGACCAGCGGAGGGCTTCAATGTCAGTACACCCCGTTCACAGTGTTGACCAGCGGTGGGCTTCAATGTCAGTACACCAATTCACACAGTGTAGACCAGCAGAGGGCTTCAATGTCAGTACAACCCGTTCACAGTGTTGACCAGCAGAGGGCTTCAATGTCAATACACCCGTTCACAGTGTAGACCTGCGGGGGGATTCAATGTCAGTACACCAGTTCACAGTGTAGACCAGCGGAGGGCTTCAACGTCAGTACACCCGTTCACACAGTGTTACCAGCGGAGGGCTTCAATGTCAGTACACCCATTCACAGTGTAGACCAGCGGAGGGCTTCAATGTCAGTACACCCGTTCACAGTGTTGACCAGCAGAGGGCTTCAATGTCAATACACCCGTTCACAGTGTAGTCCAGCGGAGGGCTTAATATCAGTACACCCGTTCACAGTGTAGACCAGCGGAGGGCTTCAATGTCAGTACACCCATTCACACAGTGTAGACCAGCGGAGGGATTCAATGTCAGTACACCCGTTCACAGTGTAGACCAGCGGAGGGCTTCAATGTCAGTACACCCGTTCACAGTGTTGACCAGCGGAGGGCTTCAATGTCAGTTCAACCATTCACAGTGTAGACCAGCGGAGGGCTTCAATGTCAATACACCCATTCACAGTGTAGACCAGCGGGGGATTCAATGTCAGTACACCAGTTCACAGTGTAGACCAGCGGAGGGCTTCAACGTCAGTACACCCGTTCACACAGTGTTGACCAGCGGAGGGCTTCAATGTCAGTACACCTTTTCACAGTGTTGACCAGCGGAGGGTTTCAATGTCAGTACACCCATTCACAGTGTAGACCAGCGGAGGGCTGCAATGTCAGTACACCCATTCACAGTGTAGACCAGCGGAGCGCTGCAATGTCAGTACACCCATTCACAGTGTAGATCAGCGGAGGGCTTCAATGTCAGTACACCCGTTCAAAGTGTAGACCAGCGGAGGGCTTCAATGTCAGTACACCCGTTCACAGTGTAGACCAGCGGAGGGCTTCAATGTCAGTACACCCGTTCACAGTGTTGACCAGCGGAGGGCTTCAATGTCAGTACTCCCGTTCACAGTGTAGACCAGCGGAGGGCTTCAATGTCAGTACACCCGTTCACAGTGTAGACCAGCGGAGGGCTTCAATGTCAGTACACCCGTTCACAGTGTTGACCAGCGGAGGGCTTCAATGTCAGTACACCCATTCACACAGTGTAGACCAGCAGAGGGCTTCAATGTCAGTACACCCGTTCACAGTGTTGACCAGCAGAGGGCTTCAATGTCAATACACCCGTTCACAGTGTAGACCAGCGGAGGGCTTCAATGTCAGTACACCCGTTCACAGTGTAGACCAGCGGAGGGCTTCAATGTCAGTACACCCGTTCACAGTGTTGACCAGCGGAGGGCTTCAATGTCAGTACACCCATTCACACAGTGTAGACCAGCAGAGGGCTTCAATGTCAGTACACCCATTCACAGTGTAGACCAGCGGAGCGCTGCAATGTCAGTACACCCATTCACAGTGTAGATCAGCGGAGGGCTTCAATGTCAGTACACCCGTTCACAGTGTTGACCAGCAGAGGGCTTCAATGTCAATACACCCGTTCACAGTGTAGACCAGCGGAGGGCTTCAATGTCAGTACACCCGTTCACAGTGTAGACCAGCGGAGGGCTTCAATGTCAGTACACCCGTTCACAGTGTTGACCAGCGGAGGGCTTCAATGTCAGTACACCCATTCACACAGTGTAGTCCAGCAGAGGGCTTCAATGTCAGTACACCCGTTCACAGTGTAGACCAGCGGAGGGCTTCAATGTCAGTACACCCGTTCACAGTGTAGACCAGCCGGGGGATTCAATGTCAGTACACCAGTTCACAGTGTAGACTAGCGGAGGGCTTCAACGTCAGTACACCCGTTCACACAGTGTTGACCAGCGGAGGGCTTCAATGTCAGTACACCCTTTCTCAGTGTTGACCAGCGGAGGGGTTCAATGTCAGTACACCCGTTCACAGTGTAGACCAGCGGAGGGCTTCAATGTCAGAACACCCGTTCACAGTGTAGACCAGCGGAGGGGTTCAATGTCAGTACACCCGTTCACAGTGTTAACCAGCGGAGGGCTTCAATGTCAGTTCACCCGTTCACAGTGTAGACCAGCGGAGGGCTTCAATGTCAGTACACCCGTTCACAGTGTAGACCAGCGGAGGGCTTCAATGTCAGTACACCCGTTCACAGTGTAGACCAGCGGAGGGCTTCAATGTCAATACACCCGTTCACAGTGTAGTCCAGCGGAGGGCTTCAATGTCAGTACACCCATTCACAGTGTAGACCAGCGGAGGGCTTCAATGTCAGTACACCCGTTCACAGAGTAGACCAGCGGAGGGCTTCAATGTCAGTACACCCGTTCACAGTGTTGACCAGCAGAGGGCTTCAATGTCAATACACCCGTTCACAGTGTAGTCCAGCGGAGGGCTTCAATATCAGTACACCCGTTCACAGTGTAGACCAGCGGAGGGCTTCAATGTCAGTACACCCATTCACACAGTGTAGACCAGCGGAGGGCTTCAATGTCAGTACACCCGTTCACAGTGTAGACCAGCGGAGGGCTTCAATGTCAGTACACCCGTTCACAGTGTTGACCAGCGGAGGGCTTCAATGTCAGTACACCCATTCACACAGTGTAGACCAGCAGAGGGCTTCAATGTCAGTACACCCGTTCACAGTGTTGACCAGCAGAGGGCTTCAATGTCAATACACCCGTTCACAGTGTAGACCAGCGGGGGGATTCAATGTCAGTACACCAGTTCACAGTGTAGACCAGCGGAGGGCTTCAACGTCAGTACACCCGTTCACACAGTGTTGACCAGCGGAGGGCTTCAATGTCAGTACCACCCTTTCACAGTGTTGACCAGCGGAGGGCTTCAATGTCAGTACACCCATTCACAGTGTAGACCAGCGGAGGGCTTCAATGTCAGTACACCCGTTCACAGTGTTGACCAGCAGAGGGCTTCAATGTCAATACACCCGTTCACAGTGTAGTCCAGCGGAGGGCTTCAATATCAGTACACCCGTTCACAGTGTAGACCAGCGGAGGGCTTCAATGTCAGTACACCCATTCACACAGTGTAGACCAGCGGAGGGATTCAATGTCAGTACACCCGTTCACAGTGTAGACCAGCGGAGGGCTTCAATGTCAGTACACCCGTTCACAGTGTTGACCAGCGGAGGGCTTCAATGTCAGTTCACCCGTTCACAGTGTAGACCAGCGGGGGGATTCAATGTCAGTACACCAGTTCACAGTGTAGACCAGCGGAGGGCTTCAACGTCAGTACACCCGTTCACACAGTGTTGACCAGCGGAGGGCTTCAATGACAGTACACCCTTTCACAGTGTTGACCAGCGGAGGGTTTCAATGTCAGTACACCCATTCACAGTATAGACCAGCGGAGGGCTGCAATGTCAGTACACCCTTTCACAGTGTAGACCAGCGGAGGGCTTCAATGTCAGTACACCCGTTCAAAGTGTAGACCAGCGGAGGGCTTCAATATCAGTACACCCGTTCACAGTGTAGACCAGCGGAGGGCTTCAATGTCAGTACACCCGTTCACAGTGTTGACCAGCGGAGGGCTTCAATGTCAGTACACCCGTTCACAGTGTAGTCCAGCGGAGGGCTTCAATGTCAGTACACCCATTCACACAGTGTAGACCAGCGGAGGGCTTCAATGTCAGTACACCCGTTCACAGTGTAGACCAGCGGAGGGCTTCAATGTCAGTACACCCGTTCACAGTGTTGACCAGCGGAGGGCTTCAATGTCAGTACACCCATTCACACAGTGTAGACCAGCAGAGGGCTTCAATGTCAGTACACCCGTTCACAGTGTTGACCAGCAGAGGGCTTCAATGTCAATACACCCGTTCACAGTGTAGACCAGCGGAGGGCTTCAATGTCAGTACACCCGTTCACAGTGTAGACCAGCGGAGGGCTTCAATGTCAGTACACCCGTTCACAGTGTTGACCAGCGGAGGGCTTCAATGTCAGTACACCCATTCACACAGTGTAGACCAGCAGAGGGCTTCAATGTCAGTACACCCGTTCACAGTGTTGACCAGCAGAGGGCTTCAATGTCAATACACCCGTTCACAGTGTAGACCAGCGGAGGGCTTCAATGTCAGTTCACCCGTTCACAGTGTAGACCAGCGGAGGGCTTCAATGTCAGTACACCCGTTCACAGTGTAGACCAGCGGAGGGCTTCAATATCAGTACACCCGTTCACAGTGTTGACCAGCAGAGGGCTTCAATGTCAATACACCCGTTCACAGTGTAGTCCAGCGGAGGGCTTCAATATCAGTACACCCGTTCACAGTGTAGACCAGCGGAGGGCTTCAATGTCAGTACACCCATTCACACAGTGTAGACCAGCGGAGGGCTTCAATGTCAGTACACCCGTTCACAGTGTAGACCAGCGGAGGGCTTCAATGTCAGTACACCCGTTCACAGTGTTGACCAGCGGAGGGCTTCAATGTCAGTACACCCATTCACACAGTGTAGACCAGCAGAGGTCTTCAATGTCAGTACACCCGTTCACAGTGTTGACCAGCAGAGGGCTTCAATGTCAATACACCCGTTCACAGTGTAGACCAGCGGGGGGATTCAATGTCAGTACACCAGTTCACAGTGTAGACCAGCGGAGGGCTTCAACGTCAGTACACCCGTTCACACAGTGTTGACCAGCGGAGGGCTTCAATGTCAGTACAACCTTTCACAGTGTTGACCAGCGGAGGGCTTCAATGTCAGTACACCCATTCACAGTGTAGACCAGCGGAGGGCTTCAATGTCAGTACACCCGTTCACAGTGTTGACCAGCAGAGGGCTTCAATGTCAATACACCCGTTTACAGTGTAGTCCAGCGGAGGGCTTCAATATCAGTACACCCGTTCACAGTGTAGACCAGCGGAGGGCTTCAATGTCAGTACACCCATTCACACAGTGTAGACCAGCGGAGGGCTTCAATGTCAGTACACCCGTTCACAGTGTAGACCAGCGGAGGGCTTCAATGTCAGTACACCCGTTCACAGTGTTGACCAGCGGAGGGCTTCAATGTCAGTACACCCATTCACACAGTGTAGACCAGCAGAGGGCTTCAATGTCAGTACACCCGTTCACAGTGTTGACCAGCAGAGGGCTTCAATGTCAATACACCCGTTCACAGTGTAGACCAGCGGGGGGATTCAATGTCAGTACACCAGTTCACAGTGTAGACCAGCGGAGGGCTTCAACGTCAGTACACCCGTTCACACAGTGTTGACCAGCGGAGGGCTTCAATGTCAGTACACCCTTTCACCGTGTTGACCAGCGGAGGGCTTCAATGTCAGTACACCCATTCACAGTGTAGACCAGCGGAGGGCTGCAATGTCAGTACACCCATTCACAGTGTAGACCAGCGGAGGGCTTCAATGTCAGTACACCCGTTCACAGTGTAGACCAGCGGAGGGCTTCAATGTCAGTACACCCGTTCACAGTGTAGACCAGCGGAGGGCTTCAATGTCAGTACACCCGTTCACAGTGTTGACCAGCGGAGGGCTTCAATGTCAGTACACCCGTTCACAGTGTAGACCAGCGGAGGGCTTCAATGTCAGTACACCCATTCACACAGTGTAGACCAGCGGAGGGCTTCAATGTCAGTACACCCGTTCACAGTGTAGACCAGCGGAGGGCTTCAATGTCAGTACACCCGTTCACAGTGTTGACCAGCGGAGGGCTTCAATGTCAGTACACACATTCACACAGTGTAGACCAGCAGAGGGCTTCAATGTCAGTACACCCGTTCACAGTGTTGACCAGCAGAGGGCTTCTATGTCAATACACCCGTTCACAGTGTAGACCAGCGGAGGGCTTCAATGTCAGTACACCCGTTCACAGTGTAGACCAGCGGAGTGCTTCAATGTCAGTACACCCGTTCACAGTGTTGACCAGCGGAGGGCTTCAATGTCAGTACACCCATTCACACAGTGTAGACCAGCAGAGGGCTTCAATGTCAGTACACCCGTTCACAGTGTTGACAAGCAGAGGGCTTCAATGTCAGTACACCCGTTCACAGTGTAGACCAGCGGGGGGATTCAATGTCAGTACACCAGTTCACAGTGTAGACCAGCGGAGGGCTTCAACGTCAGTACACCCGTTCACACAGTGTTGACCAGCGGAGGGCTTCAATGTCAGTACACCCTTTCACAGTGTTGACCAGCGGAGGGCTTCAATGTCAGTACACCCATTCACAGTGTAGACCAGCGGAGGGCTTCAATGTCAGTACACCCATTCACAGTGTAGACCAGCGGAGGGCTTCAATGTCAGTACACCCGTTCACAGTGTAGACCAGCGGAGGGCTTCAATGTCAGTACACCCGTTCACAGTGTAGACCAGCAGAGGGCTTCAATGTCAGTACACCCGTTCACAGTGTAGACCAGCGGAGGGCTTCAATGTCAGTACACCCATTCACACAGTGTAGACCAGCGGAGGGCTTCAATGTCAGTACACCCGTTCACAGTGTAGACCAGCGGAGGGCTTCAATGTCAGTACACCCGTTCACAGTGTTGACCAGCGGAGGGCTTCAATGTCAGTACACCCATTCACACAGTGTAGACCAGCAGAGGGCTTCAATGTCAGTACACCCGTTCACAGTGTTGACCAGCAGAGGGCTTCAATGTCAATACACCCGTTCACAGTGTAGTCCAGCGGAGGGCTTCAATGTCAGTACACCCGTTCACAGTGTAGACCAGCGGAGGGCTTCAATGTCAGTACACCCGTTCACAGTGTTGACCAGCGGAGGGCTTCAATGTCAGTACACCCATTCACACAGTGTAGACCAGCAGAGGGCTTCAATGTCAGTACACCCGTTCACAGTGTTGACCAGCAGAGGGCTTCAATGTCAATACACCCGTTCACAGTGTAGACCAGCGGGGGGATTCAATGTCAGTACACCAGTTCACAGTGTTGACCAGAGGAGGGCTTCAACGTCAGTATACCCGTTCACACAGTGTTGACCAGCGGAGGGCTTCAATGTCAGTACACCCTTTCACAGTGTTGACCAGCGGAGGGCTTCAATGTCAGTACACCCATTCACAGTGTAGACCAGCGGAGGGCTTCAATGTCAGTACACCCATTCACAGTGTAGACCAGCGGAGGGCTTCAATGTCAGTACACACGTTCACAGTGTAGACCAGCGGAGGGCTTCAATGTCAGTACACCCGTTCACAGTGTAGACCCGCGGAGGGCTTCAATGTCAGTACACCCGTTCACAGTGTTGACCAGCGGAGGGCTTCAATGTCAGTACACCAGTTCACAGTGTAGACCAGCGGAGGGCTTCTATGTCAGTACACCCGTTCACAGTGTTGACCAGCGGAGGGCTTCAATGTCAGTACACCCGTTCACAGTGTAGACCAGCGGAGGGCTTCAATGCAAGTACACCCATTCACACAGTGTAGACCATCGGAGGGCTTCAATGTCAGTACACCCGTTCACAGTGTAGACCAGCGGAGGGCTTCAATGTCAGTACACCCGTTCACAGTGTTGACCAGCGGAGGGCTTCAATGTCAGTACACCCATTCACACAGTGTAGACCAGCAGAGGGCTTCAATGTCAGTACACCCGTTCACAGTGTTGACCAGCAGAGGGCTTCAATGTCAATACACCCGTTCACAGTGTAGACCAGCGGAGGGCTTCAATGTCAGTACACCCGTTCACAGTGTAGACCAGCGGAGGGCTTCAATGTCAGTACACCCGTTCACAGTGTTGACCAGCGGAGGGCTTCAATGTCAGTACACCCATTCACACAGTGTAGACCAGCAGAGGGCTTCAATGTCAGTACACCCGTTCACAGTGTTGACCAGCAGAGGGCTTCAATGTCAATACACCCGTTCACAGTGTAGACCAGCGGGGGGATTCAATGTCAGTACACCAGTTCACAGTGTAGACCAGCGGAGGGCTTCAACGTCAGTACACCCGTTCACAGTGTAGACCAGCGGAGGGCTTCAATGTCAGTACACCCTTTCACAGTGTTGACCAGCGGAGGGCTTCAATGTCAGTATACCCATTCACAGTGTAGACCAGCGGAGGGCTTCAATGTCAGTACACCCGTTCACAGTGTAGACCAGCGGAGGGCTTCAATGTCAGTACACCCGTTCACAGTGTAGACCAGCGGAGGGCTTCAATGTCAGTACACCCGTTCACAGTGCTGACCAGCGGAGGGCTTCAATGTCAGTACACCCGTTCACAGTGTAGACCAGCGGAGGGCTTCAATGTCAGTACACCAGTTCACAGTGTAGTCCAGCGGAGGGCTTCAAATGCAGTACACCCGTTCACAGTGTAGACCAGCGGAGGGCTTCAACGTCAGTACACACGTTCACACAGTGTTGACCAGCGGAGGGCTTCAATGTCAGTACACCCGTTCACAGTGTAGACCAGCGGAGGGCTTCAATGTCAGTACACCCGTTCACAGTGTTGACCAGCAAAGGGCTTCAATATCAGTACACCCGTTCACAGTGTAGACCAGCGGAGGGCTTCAATGTCAGTACACCCATTCACACAGTGTAGACCAGCGGAGGGCTTCAATGTCAGTACACCCGTTCACAGTGTAGACCAGCGGAGGGCTTCAATGTCAGTACACCCGTTCACAGTGTTGACCAGCGGAGGGCTTCAATGTCAGTACACCCGTTCACAGTGTTGACCAGCGGAGGGCTTCAATGTCAGTACACCCATTCACAGTGTAGACCAGCGGAGGGCTTCAATGTCAGTACACCCATTCACACAGTGTAGACCAGCAGAGGGCTTCAATGTCAGTACACCCATTCACAGTGTTGACCAGCAGAGGGCTTCAATGTCAATACACCCGTTCACAGTGTAGACCAGCGGAGGGCTTCAATGTCAGTACACCCGTTCACAGTGTAGACCAGCGGAGGGCTTCAATGTCAGTACACCCGTTCACAGTGTTGACCAGGGGAGGGCTTCAATGTCAGTACAACCATTCACACAGTGTAGACCAGCAGAGGGCTTCAATGTCAGTACACCCGTTCACAGTGTTGACCAGCAGAGGGCTTCAATGTCAATACACCCGTTCACAGTGTAGACCAGCGGAGGGTTTCAATGTCAGTACACCCATTCACAGTGTAGACCAGCGGAGGGCTTCAATGTCAGTACACCCGTTTACAGTGTAGACCAGCGGAGGGCTTCAATGTCAGTACACCCGTTCACAGTGTAGACCAGCGGAGGGCTTCAATATCAGTACACCCGTTCACAGTGTTGACCAGCAGAGGGCTTCAATGTCAATACACCCGTTCACAGTGCAGTCCAGCGGAGGGCTTCAATATCAGTACACCCGTTCACAGTGTAGACCAGCGGAGGGCTTCAATGTCAGTACACCCATTCACACAGTGTAGACCAGCGGAGGGCTTCAATGTCAGTACACCCGTTCACAGTGTAGACCAGCGGAGGGCTTCAATGTCAGTACACCCGTTCACAGTGTTGACCAGCGGAGGGCTTCAATGTCAGTACACCCATTCACACAGTGTAGAGCAGCAGAGGTCTTCAATGTCAGTACACCCGTTCACAGTGTTGACCAGCAGAGGGCTTCAATGTCAATACACCCGTTCACAGTGTAGACCAGCGGGGGGCTTCAAATGCAGTACACCCGTTCACAGTGTAGACCAGCGGAGGGCTTCAACGTCAGTACACACGTTCACACAGTGTTGACCAGCGGAGGGCTTCAATGTCAGTACAACCATTCACAGTGTAGACCAGCGGAGGGCTTCAATGTCAGTACACCCGTTCACAGTGTAGACCAGCGGAGGGCTTCAATGTCAGTACACCCGTTCACAGTGTTGACCAGCAGAGGGCTTCAATATCAGTACACCCGTTCACAGTGTAGACCAGCGGAGGGCTTCAATGTCAGTACACCCATTCACACAGTGTAGACCAGCGGAGGACTTCAATGTCAGTACACCCGTTCACAGTGTAGACCAGCGGAGGGCTTCAATGTCAGTACACCCGTTCACAGTGTTGACCAGCGGAGGGCTTCAATGTCAGTACACCCGTTCACAGTGTTGACCAGCGGAGGGCTTCAATGTCAGTACACCCATTCACAGTGTAGACCAGCGGAGGGCTTCAATGTCAGTACACCCATTCACACAGTGTAGACCAGCAGAGGGCTTCAATGTCAGTACACCCGTTCACAGTGTTGACCAGCAGAGGGCTTCAATGTCAATACACCCGTTCACCGCGTAGACCAGCGGAGGGCTTCAACGTCAGTACACCAGTTCACACAGTGTTGACCAGCGGAGGGCTTCAATGTCAGTACACCCTTTCACAGTGTTGACCAGCGGAGGGCTTCAATGTCAGTACACCCATTCACAGTGTAGACCAGCGGAGGGCTTCAATGTCAGTACACCCGTTCACAGTGTTGACCAGCAGAGGGCTTCAATGTCAATACACACGTTCACAGTGTAGTCCAGCGGAGGGCTTCAATATCAGTACACCCGTTCACAGTGTAGACCAGCGGAGGGCTTCAATGTCAGTACCCCCATTCACACAGTGTAGTCCAGCGGAGGGCTTCAATGTCAGTACACCCGTTCACAGTGTAGACCAGCGGAGGGCTTCAATGTCAGTACACCCGTTCACAGTGTTGACCAGCGGAGGGCTTCAATGTCAGTACACCCATTCACACAGTGTAGACCAGCAGAGGGCTTCAATGTCAGTACACCCGTTCACAGTGTTGACCAGCAGAGGGCTTCAATGTCAATACACCCGTTCACAGTGTAGACCAGCGGGGGGATTCAATGTCAGTACACCAGTTCACAGTGTAGACCAGCGGAGGGCTTCAACGTCAGTACACCCGTTCACACAGTGTTGACCAGCGGAGGGCTTCAATGTCAGTACACCCTTTCACAGTGTAGACCAGCGGAGGGCTTCAATGTCAGTACACCCATTCACAGTGTAGACCAGCGGAGGGCTGCAATGTCAGTACACCCATTCACAGTGTAGACCAGCGGAGGGCTTCAATGTCAGTACACCCGTTCACAGTGTAGACCAGCGGAGGGCTTCAATGTCAGTACACCTGTTCACAGTGTAGACCAGCGGAGGGCTTCAATGTCAGTACACCCGTTCACAGTGTTGACCAGCGGAGGGCTTCAATGTCAGTACACCCGTTCACAGTGTAGACCAGCGGAGGGCTTCAATGTCAGTACACCCATTCACACAGTGTAGACCAGCGGAGGGCTTCAATGTCAGTACACCCGTTCACAGTGTAGACCAGCGGAGGGCTTCAATGTCAGTACACCCGTTCACAGTGTTGACCAGCGGAGGGCTTCAATGTCAGTACACCCATTCACACAGTGTAGACCAGCAGAGGGCTTCAATGTCAGTACACCCGTTCACAGTGTTGACCAGCAGAGGGCTTCAATGTCAATACACCCGTTCACAGTGTAGACCAGCGGAGGGCTTCAATGTCAGTACACCCGTTCACAGTGTAGACCAGCGGAGTGCTTCAATGTCAGTACACCCGTTCACAGTGTTGACCAGCGGAGGGCTTCAATGTCAGTACACCCATTCACACAGTGTAGACCAGCAGAGGGCTTCAATGTCAGTACACCCGTTCACAGTGTTGACCAGCAGAGGGCTTCAATGTCAATACACCCGTTCACAGTGTAGACCAGCGGGGGGATTCAATGTCTGTACACCAGTTCACAGTGTAGACCAGCGGAGGGCTTCAACGTCAGTACACCCGTTCACACAGTGTTGACCAGCGGAGGGCTTCAATGTCAGTACACCCTTTCTCAGTGTTGACCAGCGGAGGGCTTCAATGTCAGTACACCCATTCACAGTGTAGACCAGCGGAGGGCTTCAATGTCAGTACACCCATTCACAGTGTAGACCAGCGGAGGGCTTCAATGTCAGTACACCCGTTCACAGTGTAGACCAGCGGTGGGCTTCAATGTCAGTACACCCATTCACACAGTGTAGACCAGCGGAGGGCTTCAATGTCAGTACACCAGTTCACAGTGTAGACTAGCGGAGGGCTTCAACGTCAGTACACCCGTTCACACAGTGTTGACCAGCGGAGGGCTTCAATGTCTGTACACCCTTTCACAGTGTAGACCAGCGGGGGGATTCAATGTCAGTACACCAGTTCACAGTGTTGAACAGCGGAGGGCTTCAATGTCAGTACACCCATTCACAGTGTAGACCAGCGGAGGGCTGCAATGTCAGTACACCCATTCACAGTGTAGACCAGCGGAGGGCTTCAATTTCAGTACACCCGTTCACAGTGTAGACCAGCGGAGGGCTTCAATGTCAGTACACCCGTTCACAGTGTAGACCAGCGGAGGGCTTCAATGTCAGTACTCCCGTTCACAGTGTTGACCAGCGGAGGGCTTCAATGTCAGTACACCCGTTCACAGTGTAGACCAGCGGAGGGCTTCAATGTCAGTACACCCATTCACACAGTGTAGACCAGCGGAGGGCTTCAATGTCAGTACACCCGTTCACAGTGTAGACCAGCGGAGGGCTTCAATGTCAGTACACCCGTTCACAGTGTTGACCAGCGGAGGGCTTCAATGTCAGTACACCCATTCACACAGTGTAGACCAGCAGAGGGCTTCAATGTCAGTACACCCGTTCACAGTGTTGACCAGCAGAGGGCTTCAATGTCAATACACCCGTTCACAGTGTAGTCCAGCGGAGGGCTTCAATGTCAGTACACCCGTTCACAGTGTAGACCAGCGGAGGGCTTCAATGTCAGTACACCCGTTCACAGTGTTGACCAGCGGAGGGCTTCAATGTCAGTACACCCATTCACACAGTGTAGACCAGCAGAGGGCTTCAATGTCAATACACCCTTTCACAGTGTAGACCAGCGGGGGGATTCAATGTCAGTACACCAGTTCACAGTGTAGACCAGCGGAGGGCTTCAACGTCAGTACACCCGTTCACACAGTGTTGACCAGCGGAGGGCTTCAATGTCAGTACACCCTTTCACAGTGTTGACCAGCGGAGGGCTTCAATGTCAGTACACCCATTCACAGTGTAGACCAGCGGAGGGCTTCAATGTCAGTACACCCATTCACAGTGTAGACCAGCGGAGGGCTTCAATGTCAGTACACCCGTTCACAGTGTAGACCAGCGGAGGGCTTCAATGTCAGTACACCCGTTCACAGTGTAGACCAGCGGAGGGCTTCAATGTCAGTACACCCGTTCACAGTGTTGACCAGCGGAGGGCTTCAATGTCAGTACACCCGTTCACAGTGTAGACCAGCGGAGGGCTTCAATGTCAGTACACCCGTTCACAGTGTAGACCAGCGGAGGGCTTCAATGTCAGTACACCCGTTCACAGTGTAGACCAGCGGAGGGCTTCAATGCAAGTACACCCATTCACACAGTGTAGACCAGCGGAGGGCTTCAATGTCAGTACACCCGTTCACAGTTTAGACCAGCGGAGGGCTTCAATGTCAGTACACCCGTTCACAGTGTTGACCAGCGGAGGGCTTCAATGTCAGTACACCCATTCACACAGTGTAGACCAGCAGAGGGCTTCAATGTCAGTACACCCGTTCACAGTGTTGACCAGCAGAGAGCTTCAATGTCAATACACCCGTTCACAGTGTAGACCAGCGGAGGGCTTCAATGGCAGTACACCCGTTCACAGTGTAGACCAGCGGAGGGCTTCAATGTCAGTACACCCGTTCACAGTGTTGACCAGCGGAGGGCTTCAATGTCAGTACACCCATTCACACAGTGTAGACCAGCAGAGGGCTTCAATGTCAGTACACCCGTTCACAGTGTTGACCAGCAGAGGGCTTCAATGTCAATACACCCGTTCACAGTGTAGACCAGCGGGGGGATTCAATGTCAGTACACCAGTTCACAGTGTAGACCAGCGGAGGGCTTCAACGTCAGTACACCCGTTCACACAGTGTTGACCAGCGGAGGGCTTCAATGTCAGTACACCCTTTCACAGTGTTGACCAGCGGAGGGCTTCGATATCAGTATACCCATTCACAGTGTAGACCAGCGGAGGGCTTCAATGTCAGTACACCCATTCACAGTGTAGACCAGCGGAGGGCTTCAATGTCAGTACACCCGTTCACAGTGTAGACCAGCGGAGGGCTTCAATGTCAGTACACCCGTTCACAGTGTAGACCAGCGGAGGGCTTCAATGTCAGTACACCCATTCACAGTGTAGACCAGCGGAGGGCTTCAATGTCAGTACACCCGTTCACAGTGTAGACCAGCGGAGGGCTTCAATGTCAGTACACCCGTTCACAGTGTTGACCAGCAGAGGGCTTCAATGTCAATACACCCGTTCACAGTGTAGACCAGCGGAGGGCTTCAATGTCAGTACACCCGTTCACAGTGTAGACCAGCGGAGTGCTTCAATGTCAGTACACCCGTTCACAGTGTTGACCAGCGGAGGGCTTCAATGTCAGTACACCCATTCACACAGTGTAGACCAGCAGAGGGCTTCAATGTCAGTACACCCGTTCACAGTGTTGACCAGCAGAGGGCTTCAATGTCAATACACCCGTTCACAGTGTAGACCAGCGGGGGGATTCAATGTCTGTACACCAGTTCACAGTGTAGACCAGCGGAGGGCTTCAACGTCAGTACACCCGTTCACACAGTGTTGACCAGCGGAGGGCTTCAATGTCAGTACACCCTTTCTCAGTGTTGACCAGCGGAGGGCTTCAATGTCAGTACACCCATTCACAGTGTAGACCAGCGGAGGGCTTCAATGTCAGTACACCCATTCACAGTGTAGACCAGCGGAGGGCTTCAATGTCAGTACACCCGTTCACAGTGTAGACCAGCGGTGGGCTTCAATGTCAGTACACCCATTCACACAGTGTAGACCAGCGGAGGGCTTCAATGTCAGTACACCAGTTCACAGTGTAGACTAGCGGAGGGCTTCAACGTCAGTACACCCGTTCACACAGTGTTGACCAGCGGAGGGCTTCAATGTCAGTACACCCTTTCACAGTGTAGACCAGCGGGGGGATTCAATGTCAGTACACCAGTTCACAGTGTTGAACAGCGGAGGGCTTCAATGTCAGTACACCCATTCACAGTGTAGACCAGCGGAGGGCTGCAATGTCAGTACACCCATTCACAGTGTAGACCAGCGGAGGGCTTCAATTTCAGTACACCCGTTCACAGTGTAGACCAGCGGAGGGCTTCAATGTCAGTACACCCGTTCACAGTGTAGACCAGCGGAGGGCTTCAATGTCAGTACACCCGTTCACAGTGTTGACCAGCGGAGGGCTTCAATGTCAGTACACCCGTTCACAGTGTAGACCAGCGGAGGGCTTCAATGTCAGTACACCCATTCACACAGTGTAGACCAGCGGAGGGCTTCAATGTCAGTACACCCGTTCACAGTGTAGACCAGCGGAGGGCTTCAATGTCAGTACACCCGTTCACAGTGTTGACCAGCGGAGGGCTTCAATGTCAGTACACCCATTCACACAGTGTAGACCAGCAGAGGGCTTCAATGTCAGTACACCCGTTCACAGTGTTGACCAGCAGAGGGCTTCAATGTCAATACACCCGTTCACAGTGTAGTCCAGCGGAGGGCTTCAATGTCAGTACACCCGTTCACAGTGTAGACCAGCGGAGGGCTTCAATGTCAGTACACCCGTTCACAGTGTTGACCAGCGGAGGGCTTCAATGTCAGTACACCCATTCACACAGTGTAGACCAGCAGAGGGCTTCAATGTCAATACACCCGTTCACAGTGTAGACCAGCGGGGGGATTCAATGTCAGTACACCAGTTCACAGTGTAGACCAGCGGAGGGCTTCAACGTCAGTACACCCTTTCACACAGTGTTGACCAGCGGAGGGCTTCAATGTCAGTACACCCTTTCACAGTGTTGACCAGCGGAGGGCTTCAATGTCAGTACACCCATTCACAGTGTAGACCAGCGGAGGGCTTCAATGTCAGTACACCCATTCACAGTGTAGACCAGCGGAGGGCTTCAATGTCAGTACACCCGTTCACAGTGTAGACCAGCGGAGGGCTTCAATGTCAGTACACCCGTTCACAGTGTAGACCAGCGGAGGGCTTCAATGTCAGTACACCCGTTCACAGTGTTGACCAGCGGAGGGCTTCAATGTCAGTACACCCGTTCACAGTGTAGACCAGCGGAGGGCTTCAATGTCAGTACACCCGTTCACAGTGTAGACCAGCGGAGGGCTTCAATGTCAGTACACCCGTTCACAGTGTAGACCAGCGGAGGGCTTCAATGCAAGTACACCCATTCACACAGTGTAGACCAGCGGAGGGCTTCAATGTCAGTACACCCGTTCGCAGTTTAGACCAGCGGAGGGCTTCAATGTCAGTACACCCGTTCACAGTGTTGACCAGCGGAGGGCTTCAATGTCAGTACACCCATTCACACAGTGTAGACCAGCAGAGGGCTTCAATGTCAGTACACCCGTTCACAGTGTTGACCAGCAGAGAGCTTCAATGTCAATACACCCGTTCACAGTGTAGACCAGCGGAGGGCTTCAATGTCAGTACACCCGTTCACAGTGTAGACCAGCGGAGGGCTTCAATGTCAGTACACCCGTTCACAGTGTTGACCAGCGGAGGGCTTCAATGTCAGTACACCCATTCACACAGTGTAGACCAGCAGAGGGCTTCAATGTCAGTACACCCGTTCACAGTGTTGACCAGCAGAGGGCTTCAATGTCAATACACCCGTTCACTGTGTAGACCAGCGGGGGGATTCAATGTCAGTACACCAGTTCACAGTGTAGACCAGCGGAGGGCTTCAACGTCAGTACACCCGTTCACACAGTGTTGACCAGCGGAGGGCTTCAATGTCAGTACACCCTTTCACAGTGTTGACCAGCGGAGGGCTTCAATATCAGTATACCCATTCACAGTGTAGACCAGCGGAGGGCTTCAATGTCAGTACACCCATTCACAGTGTAGACCAGCGGAGGGCTTCAATGTCAGTACACCCGTTCACAGTGTAGACCAGCGGAGGGCTTCAATGTCAGTACACCCGTTCACAGTGTAGACCAGCGGAGGGCTTCAATGTCAGTACACCCATTCACAGTGTAGACCAGCGGAGGGCTTCAATGTCAGTACACCCGTTCACAGTGTAGACCAGCGGAGGGCTTCAATGTCAGTACACCCGTTCACAGTGTAGACCAGCGGAGGGCTTCAATGTCAGTACACCCATTCACACAGTGTAGACCAGCGGAGGGCTTCAATGTCAGTACACCCGTTCACAGTGTATACCAGCGGAGGGCTTCAATGTCAGTACACCCGTTCACAGTGTTGACCAGCGGAGGGCTTCAATGTCAGTACACCCATTCACACAGTGTAGACCAGCAGAGTGCTTCAATGTCAGTACACCCTTTCACAGTGTTGACAGCAGAGGGCTTCAATGTCAATACACCCGTTCACAGTGTAGACCAGCGGAGGGCTTCAATGTCAGTACACCAGTTCACAGTGTAGACCAGCGGAGGGCTATAAATGCAGTACACCCGTTCACAGTGTAGACCAGCGGAGGGCTTCAACGTCAGTACACACGTTCACACAGTGTTGACCAGCGGAGGGCTTCAATGTCAGTAAACCCATTCACAGTGTAGAATAGCGGAGGGCTTCAATGTCAGTACACCCGTTCACAGTGTAGACCAGCGGAGGGCTTCAATGTCAGTACACCCGTTCACAGTGTTGACCAGCAGAGGGCTTCAATATCAGTACACCCGTTCACAGTGTAGACCAGCGGAGGGCTTCAATGTCAGTACACCCATTCACACAGTGTAGACCAGCGGAGGGCTTCAATGTCAGTACACCCGTTCACAGTGTATACCAGCGGAGGGCTTCAATGTCAGTACACCCGTTCACAGTGTTGACCAGCGGAGGGATTCAATGTCAGTACACCCGTTCACAGTGTAGAATAGCGGAGGGCTTCAATGTCAGTACACCCGTTCACAGTGTAGACCAGCGGAGGGCTTCAATGTCAGTACACCCGTTCACAGTGTTGACCAGCAGAGGGCTTCAATATCAGTACACCCGTTCACAGTGTAGACCAGCGGAGGGCTTCAATGTCAGTACACCCATTCACACAGTGTAGACCAGCGGAGGGCTTCAATGTCAGTACACCCGTTCACAGTGTATACCAGCGGAGGGCTTCAATGTCAGTACACCCGTTCACAGTGTTGACCAGCGGAGGGATTCAATGTCAGTACACCCGTTCACAGTGTTGACCAGCGGAGGGCTTCAATGTCAGTACACCCGTTCACAGTGTAGACTAGCGGAGGGCTTCAATGTCAGTACACCCGTTCACAGTGTAGACCAGCGGAGGGCTTCAATGTCAGTACACCCGTTCACAGTGTTGACCAGCGGAGGGCTTCAATGTCAGTACACCCATTCACACAGTGTAGACCAGCAGAGGGCTTCAATGTCAGTACACCCGTTCACAGTGTTGACCAGCAGAGGGCTTCAATGTCAATACACCCGTTCACAGTGTAGACCAGCGGAGGGCTTCAATGTCAGTACACCCATTCACAGTGTAGACCAGCGGAGGGCTTCAATGTCAGTACACCCGTTTACAGTGTAGACCAGCGGAGGGCTTCAATGTCAGTACACCCGTTCACAGTGTAGACCAGCGGAGGGCTTCAATATCAGTACACCCGTTCACAGTGTTGACCAGCAGAGGGCTTCAATGTCAATACACCCGTTCACAGTGTAGTCCAGCGGAGGGCTTCAATATCAGTACACCCGTTCACAGTGTAGACCAGCGGAGGGCTTCAATGTCAATACACCCATTCACACAGTGTAGACCAGCGGAGGGCTTCAATGTCAGTACACCCGTTCACAGTGTAGACCAGCGGAGGGCTTCAATGTCAGTACACCCGTTCACAGTGTTGACCAACGGAGGGCTTCAATGTCAGTACACCCATTCACACAGTGTAGACCAGCAGAGGTCTTCAATGTCAGTACACCCGTTCACAGTGTTGACCAGCAGAGGGCTTCAATGTCAATACACCCGTTCACAGTGTAGACCAGCGGGGGGCTTCAAATGCAGTACACCCGTTCACAGTGTAGACCAGCGGAGGGCTTCAACGTCAGTACACACGTTAACACAGTGTTGACCAGCGGAGGGCTTCAATGTCAGTACACCCATTCACAGTGTAGACCAGCGGAGGGCTTCAATGTCAGTACACCCGTTCACAGTGTAGACCAGCGGAGGGCTTCAATGTCAGTACACCCGTTCACAGTGTTGACCAGCAGAGGGCTTCAATATAAGTACACCCGTTCACAGTGTAGACCAGCGGAGGGCTTCAATGTCAGTACACCCATTCACACAGTGTAGACCAGCGGAGGACTTCAATGTCAGTACACCCGTTCACAGTGTAGACCAGCGGAGGGCTTCAATGTCAGTACACCCGTTCACAGTGTAGACCAGCGGAGGGCTTCAATGTCAGTACACCCGTTCACAGTGTTGACCAGCGGAGGGCTTCAATGTCAGTACACCCATTCACACAGTGTAGACCAGCAGAGGGCTTCAATGTCAGTACACCCGTTCACAGTGTTGACCAGCAGAGGGCTTCAATGTCAATTCACCCGTTCACAGTGTAGACCAGCGGAGGGCTTCAATGTCAGTACACCCGTTCACAGTGTAGACCAGCGGAGGGCTTCAATGTCAGTACACCCGTTCACAGTGTTGACCAGCGGAGGGCTTCAATGTCAGTACACCCATTCACACAGTGTAGACCAGCAGAGGGCTTCAATGTCAGTACACCCGTTCACAGTGTTGACCAGCAGAGGGCTTCAATGTCAATACACCCGTTCACAGTGTAGACCAGCGGGGGGATTCAATGTCTGTACACCAGTTCACAGTGTAGACCAGCGGAGGGCTTCAACGTCAGTACACCCGTTCACACAGTGTTGACCAGCGGAGGGCTTCAATGTCAGTACACCCTTTCACAGTGTTGACCAGCGGAGGGCTTCAATGTCAGTACACCCATTCACAGTGTAGACCAGCGGAGGGCTTCAATGTCAGTACACCCATTCACAGTGTAGACCAGCGGAGGGCTTCAATGTCAGTACACCCGTTCACAGTGTAGACCAGCGGAGGGCTTCAATGTCAGTACACCCGTTCACAGTGTAGACCAGCGGAGGGCTTCAATGTCAGTACACCCGTTCACAGTGTTGACCAGCGGAGGGCTTCAATGTCAGTACACCCGTTCACAGTGTAGACCAGCGGAGGGCTTCAATGTCAGTACACCCATTCACACAGTGTAGACCAGCGGAGGGCTTCAATGTCAGTACACCCGTTCACAGTGTAGACCAGCGGAGGGCTTCAATGTCAGTACACCCGTTCACAGTGTTGACCAGCGGAGGGCTTCAATGTCAGTACACCCATTCACACAGTGTAGACCAGCGGAGGGCTTCAATGTCAGTACACCCGTTCACAGTGTAGACCAGCGGAGGGCTTCAATATCAGTACACCCGTTCACAGTGTTGACCAGCAGAGGGCTTCAATGTCAATACACCCGTTCACAGTGTAGTCCAGCGGAGGGCTTCAATATCAGTACACCCGTTCACAGTGTAGACCAGCGGAGGGCTTCAATGTCATTACACCCATTCACACAGTGTAGACCAGCGGAGGGCTTCAATGTCAGTACACCCGTTCACAGTGTAGAACAGCGGAGGGCTTCAATGTCAGTAGACCCGTTCACAGTGTTGACCAGCGGAGGGCTTCAATGTCAGTACACCCATTCACACAGTGTAGACCAGCAGAGGGCTTCAATGTCAGTACACCCGTTCACAGTGTTGACCAGCAGAGGGCTTCAATGTCAATACACCCGTTCACAGTGTTGACCAGCGGAGGGCTTCAATGTCAGTACACCCATTCACACAGTGTAGACCAGCAGAGTGCTTCAATGTCAGTACACCCTTTCACAGTGTTGACAGCAGAGGGCTTCAATGTCAATACACCCGTTCACAGTGTAGACCAGCGGAGGGCTTCAATGTCAGTACACCAGTTCACAGTGTAGACCAGCGGAGGGCTATAAATGCAGTACACCCGTTCACAGTGTAGACCAGCGGAGGGCTTCAACGTCAGTACACACGTTCACACAGTGTTGACCAGCGGAGGGCTTCAATGTCAGTAAACCCATTCACAGTGTAGAATAGCGGAGGGCTTCAATGTCAGTACACCCGTTCACAGTGTAGACCAGCGGAGGGCTTCAATGTCAGTACACCCGTTCACAGTGTTGACCAGCAGAGGGCTTCAATATCAGTACACCCGTTCACAGTGTAGACCAGCGGAGGGCTTCAATGTCAGTACACCCATTCACACAGTGTAGACCAGCGGAGGGCTTCAATGTCAGTACACCCGTTCACAGTGTATACCAGCGGAGGGCTTCAATGTCAGTACACCCGTTCACAGTGTTGACCAGCGGAGGGATTCAATGTCAGTACACCCGTTCACAGTGTTGACCAGCGGAGGGCTTCAATGTCAGTACACCCATTCACAGTGTAGACCAGCGGAGGGCTTCAATGTCAGTACACCCATTCACACAGTGTAGACCAGCAGAGGGCTTCAATGTCAGTACACCCGTTCACAGTGTTGACCAGCAGAGGGCTTCATGTCAATACACCCGTTCACAGTGTAGACTAGCGGAGGGCTTCAATGTCAGTACACCCGTTCACAGTGTAGACCAGCGGAGGGCTTCAATGTCAGTACACCCGTTCACAGTGTTGACCAGCGGAGGGCTTCAATGTCAGTACACCCATTCACACAGTGTAGACCAGCAGAGGGCTTCAATGTCAGTACACCCGTTCACAGTGTTGACCAGCAGAGGGCTTCAATGTCAATACACCCGTTCACAGTGTAGACCAGCGGAGGGCTTCAATGTCAGTACACCCATTCACAGTGTAGACCAGCGGAGGGCTTCAATGTCAGTACACCCGTTTACAGTGTAGACCAGCGGAGGGCTTCAATGTCAGTACACCCGTTCACAGTGTAGACCAGCGGAGGGCTTCAATATCAGTACACCCGTTCACAGTGTTGACCAGCAGAGGGCTTCAATGTCAATACACCCGTTCACAGTGTAGTCCAGCGGAGGGCTTCAATATCAGTACACCCGTTCACAGTGTAGACCAGCGGAGGGCTTCAATGTCAATACACCCATTCACACAGTGTAGACCAGCGGAGGGCTTCAATGTCAGTACACCCGTTCACAGTGTAGACCAGCGGAGGGCTTCAATGTCAGTACACCCGTTCACAGTGTTGACCAACGGAGGGCTTCAATGTCAGTACACCCATTCACACAGTGTAGACCAGCAGAGGTCTTCAATGTCAGTACACCCGTTCACAGTGTTGACCAGCAGAGGGCTTCAATGTCAATACACCCGTTCACAGTGTAGACCAGCGGGGGGCTTCAAATGCAGTACACCCGTTCACAGTGTAGACCAGCGGAGGGCTTCAACGTCAGTACACACGTTAACACAGTGTTGACCAGCGGAGGGCTTCAATGTCAGTACACCCATTCACAGTGTAGACCAGCGGAGGGCTTCAATGTCAGTACACCCGTTCACAGTGTAGACCAGCGGAGGGCTTCAATGTCAGTACACCCGTTCACAGTGTAGACCAGCGGAGGGCTTCAATGTCAGTACACCCATTCACACAGTGTAGACCAGCGGAGGACTTCAATGTCAGTACACCCGTTCACAGTGTAGACCAGCGGAGGGCTTCAATGTCAGTACACCCGTTCACAGTGTAGACCAGCGGAGGGCTTCAATGTCAGTACACCCGTTCACAGTGTTGACCAGCGGAGGGCTTCAATGTCAGTACACCCATTCACACAGTGTAGACCAGCAGAGGGCTTCAATGTCAGTACACCCGTTCACAGTGTTGACCAGCAGAGGGCTTCAATGTCAATTCACCCGTTCACAGTGTAGACCAGCGGAGGGCTTCAATGTCAGTACACCCGTTCACAGTGTAGACCAGCGGAGGGCTTCAATGTCAGTACACCCGTTCACAGTGTTGACCAGCGGAGGGCTTCAATGTCAGTACACCCATTCACACAGTGTAGACCAGCAGAGGGCTTCAATGTCAGTACACCCGTTCACAGTGTTGACCAGCAGAGGGCTTCAATGTCAATACACCCGTTCACAGTGTAGACCAGCGGGGGGATTCAATGTCTGTACACCAGTTCACAGTGTAGACCAGCGGAGGGCTTCAACGTCAGTACACCCGTTCACACAGTGTTGACCAGCGGAGGGCTTCAATGTCAGTACACCCTTTCACAGTGTTGACCAGCGGAGGGCTTCAATGTCAGTACACCCATTCACAGTGTAGACCAGCGGAGGGCTTCAATGTCAGTACACCCATTCACAGTGTAGACCAGCGGAGGGCTTCAATGTCAGTACACCCGTTCACAGTGTAGACCAGCGGAGGGCTTCAATGTCAGTACACCCGTTCACAGTGTAGACCAGCGGAGGGCTTCAATGTCAGTACACCCGTTCACAGTGTTGACCAGCGGAGGGCTTCAATGTCAGTACACCCGTTCACAGTGTAGACCAGCGGAGGGCTTCAATGTCAGTACACCCATTCACACAGTGTAGACCAGCGGAGGGCTTCAATGTCAGTACACCCGTTCACAGTGTAGACCAGCGGAGGGCTTCAATGTCAGTACACCCGTTCACAGTGTTGACCAGCGGAGGGCTTCAATGTCAGTACACCCATTCACACAGTGTAGACCAGCGGAGGGCTTCAATGTCAGTACACCCGTTCACAGTGTAGACCAGCGGAGGGCTTCAATATCAGTACACCCGTTCACAGTGTTGACCAGCAGAGGGCTTCAATGTCAATACACCCGTTCACAGTGTAGTCCAGCGGAGGGCTTCAATATCAGTACACCCGTTCACAGTGTAGACCAGCGGAGGGCTTCAATGTCATTACACCCATTCACACAGTGTAGACCAGCGGAGGGCTTCAATGTCAGTACACCCGTTCACAGTGTAGAACAGCGGAGGGCTTCAATGTCAGTAGACCCGTTCACAGTGTTGACCAGCGGAGGGCTTCAATGTCAGTACACCCATTCACACAGTGTAGACCAGCAGAGGGCTTCAATGTCAGTACACCCGTTCACAGTGTTGACCAGCAGAGGGCTTCAATGTCAATACACCCGTTCACAGTGTAGACCAGCGGGGGGATTCAATGTCAGTACACCAGTTCACAGTGTAGACCAGCGGAGGGCTTCAACGTCAGTACACCCGTTCACACAGTGTTGACCAGCGGAGGGCGTCAATGTCAGTACACCCTTTCACAGTGTTGACCAGCGGAGGGCTTCAATGTCAGTACACCCATTCACAGTGTAGACCAGCGGAGGGCTTCAATGTCAGTACACCCGTTCACAGTGTTGACCAGCAGAGGGCTTCAATGTCAATACACCCGTTCACAGTGTAGTCCAGCGGAGGGCTTCAATATCAGTACACCCGTTCACAGTTTCGACCAGCGGTGGGCTTCAATGTCAGTACACCCGTTCACAGTGTAGACCAGCGGAGGGCTTCAATGTCAGTACACCCGTTCACAGTGTAGACCAGCGGAGGGCTTCAATGTCAGTACACCCGTTCACAGTGTTGACCAGCGGAGGGCTTCAATGTCAGTACACCCATTCACACAGTGTAGACCAGCAGAGGGCTTCAATGTCAGTACACCCGTTCACAGTGTTGACCAGCAGAGGGCTTCAATGTCAATACACCCGTTCACAGTGTAGACCAGCTGGGGGATTCAATGTCAGTACACCAGTTCACAGTGTAGACCAGCGGAGGGCTTCAACGTCAGTACACCCGTTCACACAGTGTTGACCAGCGGAGGGCTTCAATGTCAGTACACCCTTTCGCAGTGTTGACCAGCGGAGGGCTTCAATGTCAGTACACCCATTCACAGTGTAGACCAGCGGAGGGCTTCAATGTCAGTACACCCGTTCACAGTGTTGACCAGCGGAGGGCTTCAATGTCAGTACACCCATTCACACAGTGTAGACCAGCAGAGGGCTTCAATGTCAGTACACCCGTTCACAGTGTTGACCAGCAGAGGGCTTCAATGTCAATACACCCGTTCACAGTGTAGACCAGCGGGGGGATTCAATGTCAGTACACCAGTTCACAGTGTAGACCAGCGGAGGGCTTCAACGTCAGTACACCCGTTCACACAGTGTTGACCAGCGGAGGGCTTCAATGTCAGTACACCCTTTCACAGTGTTGACCAGCGGAGGGCTTCAATGTCAGTACACCCGTTCACAGTGTTGACCAGCGGAGGGCTTCAATGTCAGTACACCCGTTCACAGTGTAGACCAGCGGAGGGCTTCAATGTCAGTACACCCATTCACACAGTGTAGACCAGCGGAGGGCTTCAATGTCAGTACACCCGTTCACAGTGTAGACCAGCGGAGGGCTTCAATGTCAGTACACCCGTTCACAGTGTTGACCAGCGGAGGGCTTCAATGTCAGTACACCCATTCACACAGTGTAGACCAGCAGAGGGCTTCAATGTCAGTACACCCGTTCACAGTGTTGACCAGCAGAGGGCTTCAATGTCAATACACCCGTTCACAGTGTAGACCAGCGGAGGGCTTCAATGTCAGTACACCCGTTCACAGTGTAGACCAGCGGAGGGCTTCAATGTCAGTACACCCGTTCACAGTGTTGACCAGCGGAGGGCTTCAATGTCAGTACACACATTCACACAGTGTAGACCAGCAGAGGGCTTCAATGTCAGTACACCCGTTCACAGTGTTGACCAGCAGAGGTCTTCAATGTCAATACACCCGTTCACAGTGTAGACCAGTGGAGGGCTTCAACGTCAGTACACCAGTTCACAGTGTAGACCAGTGGAGGGCTTCAACGTCAGTACACCCGTTCACACAGTGTTGACCAGCGGAGGGCTTCAATGTCAGTACACCCGTTCACAGTGTAGACCAGCGGAGGGCTTCAATGTCAGTACACCCGTTCACAGTGTAGACCAGCGGAGGGCTTCAATGTGAGTACACCCGTTCACAGTGTAGACCAGCGGAGGGCTTCAATGTCAGTACACCCGTTCACAGTGTAGACCAGCGGAGGGCTTCAATGTCAGTACACCCATTCACACAGTGTAGACCAGCGGAGGGCTTCAATGTCAGTACACCCGTTCACAGTGTAGACCAGCGGAGGGCTTCAATGTCAGTACACCCGTTCACAGTGTTGACCACAGGAGGGCTTCAATGTCAGTACACCCATTCACACAGTGTAGACCAGCAGAGGGCTTCAATGTCAGTACACCCGTTCACAGTGTTGACCAGCAGAGGGCTTCAATGTCAATGCACCCGTTCACAGTGTAGACCAGCGGAGGGCTTCAATGTCAGTACACCCGTTCACAGTGTAGACCAGCGGAGGGCTTCAATGTCAGTACACCCGTTCACAGTGTTGACCAGCGGAGGGCTTCAATGTCAGTACACCCATTCACACAGTGTAGACCAGCAGAGGGCTTCAATGTCAGTACACCCGTTCACAGTGTTGACCAGCAGAGGGCTTCAATGTCAATACACCCGTTCACAGTGTAGACCAGCGGGGGGATTCAATGTCAGTACACCAGTTCACAGTGTAGACCAGCGGAGGGCTTCAACGTCAGTACACCCGTTCACACAGTGTTGACCTGCGGAGGGCTTCAATGTCAGTACACCCTTTCACAGTGTTGACCAGCGGAGGGCTTCAATGTCAGTACACCCATTCACAGTGTAGACCAGCGGAGGGCTTCAATGTCAGTACACCCATTCACAGTGTAGACCAGCGGAGGGCTTCAATGTCAGTACACCCGTTCACAGTGTAGACCAGCGGAGGGCTTCAATGTCAGTACACCCGTTCACAGTGTAGACCAGCGGAGGGCTTCAATGTCAGTACACCCGTTCACAGTGTTGACCAGCGGAGGGCTTCAATGTCAGTACACCCGTTCACAGTGTAGACCAGCGGAGGGCTTCAATGTCAGTACACCCATTCACACAGTGTAGGCCAGCGGAGGGCTTCAATGTCAGTACACCCGTTCACAGTGTAGACCAGCGGAGGGCTTCAATGTCAGTACACCCGTTCACAGTGTTGACCAGCGGAGGGCTTCAATGTCAGTACACCCATTCACACAGTGTAGACCAGCGGAGGGCTTAAATGTCAGTACACCCGTTCACAGTGTAGACCAGCGGAGGGCTTCAATATCAGTACACCCGTTCACAGTGTTGACCAGCAGAGGGCTTCAATGTCAATACACCCTTTCACAGTGTAGTCCAGCGGAGGGCTTCAATATCAGTACACCCGTTCACAGTGTAGACCAGCGGAGGGCTTCAATGTCATTACACCCATTCACACAGTGTAGACCAGCGGAGGGCTTCAATGTCAGTACACCCGTTCACAGTGTAGACCAGTGGAGGGCTTCAATGTCAGTACACCCGTTCACAGTGTTGACCAGCGGAGGGCTTCAATGTCAGTACACCTATTCACACAGTGTAGACCAGCAGAGGGCTTCAATGTCAGTACACCCGTTCACAGTGTTGACCAGCAGAGGGCTTCAATGTCAATACACCCGTTCACAGTGTAGACCAGCGGGGGGATTCAATGTCAGTACACCAGTTCACAGTGTAGACCAGCGGAGGGCTTCAACGTCAGTACACCCGTACAAACAGTGTTGACCAGCGGAGGGCTTCAATGTCAGTACACCCTTTCACAGTGTTGACCAGCGGAGGGCTTCAATGTCAGTACACCCATTCACAGTGTAGACCAGCGGAGGGCTTCAATGTCAGTACACCCGTTCACAGTGTTGACCAGCAGAGGGCTTCAATGTCAATACACCCGTTCACAGTGTAGTCCAGCGGAGGGCTTCAATATCAGTACACCCGTTCACAGTTTCGACCAGCGGAGGGCTTCAATGTCAGTACACCCATTCACACAGTGTAGACCAGCGGAGGGCTTCAATTTCAGTACACCCGTTCACAGTGTAGACCAGCGGAGGGCTTCAATGTCAGTACACCCGTTCACAGTGTTGACCAGCGGAGGGCTTCAATGTCAGTACACCCATTCACACAGTGTAGACCAGCAGAGGGCTTCAATGTCAGTACACCCGTTCACAGTGTTGACCAGCAGAGGGCTTCAATGTCAATACACCCGTTCACAGTGTAGACCAGCTGGAGGATTCAATGTCAGTACACCAGTTCACAGTGTAGACCAGCGGAGGGCTTCAACGTCAGTACACCCGTTCACACAGTGTTGACCAGCGGAGGGCTTCAATGTCAGTACACCCTTTCGCAGTGTTGACCAGCGGAGGGCTTCAATGTCAGTACACCCATTCACAGTGTAGACCAGCGGAGGGCTTCAATGTCAGTACACCCGTTCACAGTGTTGACCAGCGGAGGGCTTCAATGTCAGTACACCCATTCACACAGTGTAGACCAGCAGAGGGCTTCAATGTCAGTACACCCGTTCACAGTGTTGACCAGCAGAGGGCTTCAATGTCAATAGACCCGTTCACAGTGTAGACCAGCGGGGGGATTCAATGTCAGTACACCAGTTCACAGTGTAGATCAGCGGAGGGCTTCAACGTCAGTACACCCGTTCACACAGTGTTGACCAGCGGAGGGCTTCAATGTCAGTACACCCTTTCACAGTGTTGACCAGCGGAGGGCTTCAATGTCAGTACACCCGTTCACAGTGTTGACCAGCGGAGGGCTTCAATGTCAGTACACCCGTTCACAGTGTAGACCAGCGGAGGGCTTCAATGTCAGTACACCCATTCACACAGTGTAGACCAGCGGAGGGCTTCAATGTCAGTACACCCGTTCACAGTGTAGACCAGCGGAGGGCTTCAATGTCAGTACACCCGTTCACAGTGTTGACCAGCGGAGGGCTTCAATGTCAGTACACCCATTCACACAGTGTAGACCAGCAGAGGGCTTCAATGTCAGTACACCCGTTCACAGTGTTGACCAGCAGAGGGCTTCAATGTCAATACACCCGTTCACAGTGTAGACCAGCGGAGGGCTTCAATGTCAGTACACCCGTTCACAGTGTAGACCAGCGGAGGGCTTCAATGTCAGTACACCCGTTCACAGTGTTGACCAGCGGAGGGCTTCAATGTCAGTACACCCATTCACACAGTGTAGACCAGCAGAGGGCTTCAATGTCAGTACACCCGTTCACAGTGTTGACCAGCAGAGGGCTTCAATGTCAATACACCCGTTCACAGTGTAGACCAGCGGGGGGATTCAATGTCAGTACACCAGTTCACATTGTAGACCAGCGGAGGGCTTCAACGTCAGTACACCCGTTCACACAGTGTTGACCAGCGGAGGGCTTCAATGTCAGTACACCCTTTCACAGTGTTGACCAGCGGAGGGCTTCAATGTCAGTACACCCATTCACAGTGTAGACCAGCGGAGGGCTTCAATGTCAGTACACCCATTCACAGTGTAGACCAGCGGAGGGCTTCAATGTCAGTACACCCGTTCACAGTGTAGACCAGCGGAGGGATTCAATGTCAGAACACCCGTTCACAGTGTAGACCAGCGGAGGGCTTCAATGTCAGTACACCCGTTCACAGTGTTGACCAGCGGAGGGCTTCAATGTCAGTACACCCGTTCACAGTGTAGACCAGCGGAGGGCTTCAATGTCAGTACACCCGTTCACAGTGTAGACCAGCGGAGGGCTTCAATGTCAGTACACCCGTTCACAGTGTTGACCAGCGGAGGGCTTCAATGTCAGTACACCCATTCACACAGTGTAGACCAGCGGAGGGCTTCAATGTCAGTACACCCGTTCACAGTGTAGACCAGCGGAGGGCTTCAATATCAGTACACCCGTTCACAGTGTTGACCAGCAGAGGGCTTCAATGTCAATACACCCGTTCACAGTGTAGTCCAGCGGAGGGCTTCAATATCAGTACACCCGTTCACAGTGTAGACCAGCGGAGGGCTTCAATGTCAGTACACCCATTCACACAGTGTAGACCAGCGGAGGGCTTCAATGTCAGTACACCCGTTCACAGTGTAGACCAGCGGAGGGCTTCAATGTCAGCACACCCGTTCACAGTGTTGACCAGCGGAGGGCTTCAATGTCAGTACACCCATTCACACAGTGTAGACCAGCGGAGGGCTTCAATGTCAGTACACCCGTTCACAGTGTAGACCAGCGGAGGGCTTCAATGTCAGTACACCCGTTCACAGTGTTGACCAGCGGAGGGCTTCAATGTCAGTACACCCATTCACACAGTGTAGACCAGCAGAGGGCTTCAATGTCAGTACACCCGTTCACAGTGTTGACCAGCAGAGGGCTTCAATGTCAATACACCCGTTCACAGTGTAGACCAGCGGAGGGCTTCAATGTCAGTACACCCGTTCACAGTGTAGACCAGCGGAGGGCTTCAATGTCAGTACACCCGTTCACAGTGTTGACCAGCGGAGGGCTTCAATGTCAGTACACCCATTCACACAGTGTAGACCAGCAGAGGGCTTCAATGTCAGTACACCCGTTCACAGTGTTGACCAGCAGAGGGCTTCAATGTCAATACACCCGTTCACAGTGTAGACCAGCGGGGGGATTCAATGTCAGTACACCAGTTCACATTGTAGACCAGCGGAGGGCTTCAACGTCAGTACACCCGTTCACACAGTGTTGACCAGCGGAGGGCTTCAATGTCAGTACACCCTTTCACAGTGTTGACCAGCGGAGGGCTTCAATGTCAGTACACCCATTCACAGTGTAGACCAGCGGAGGGCTTCAATGTCAGTACACCCATTCACAGTGTAGACCAGCGGAGGGCTTCAATGTCAGTACACCCGTTCACAGTGTAGACCAGCGGAGGGATTCAATGTCAGAACACCCGTTCACAGTGTAGACCAGCGGAGGGCTTCAATGTCAGTACACCCGTTCACAGTGTTGACCAGCGGAGGGCTTCAATGTCAGTACACCCGTTCACAGTGTAGACCAGCGGAGGGCTTCAATGTCAGTACACCCGTTCACAGTGTAGACCAGCGGAGGGCTTCAATGTCAGTACACCCGTTCACAGTGTTGACCAGCGGAGGGCTTCAATGTCAGTACACCCATTCACACAGTGTAGACCAGCGGAGGGCTTCAATGTCAGTACACCCGTTCACAGTGTAGACCAGCGGAGGGCTTCAATATCAGTACACCCGTTCACAGTGTTGACCAGCAGAGGGCTTCAATGTCAATACACCCGTTCACAGTGTAGTCCAGCGGAGGGCTTCAATATCAGTACACCCGTTCACAGTGTAGACCAGCGGAGGGCTTCAATGTCAGTACACCCATTCACACAGTGTAGACCAGCGGAGGGCTTCAATGTCAGTACACCCGTTCACAGTGTAGACCAGCGGAGGGCTTCAATGTCAGCACACCCGTTCACAGTGTTGACCAGCGGAGGGCTTCAATGTCAGTACACCCATTCACACAGTGTAGACCAGCAGTGGGCTTCAATGTCAGTACACCCGTTCACAGTGTTGACCAGCAGAGGGCTTCAATGTCAATACACCCGTTCACAGTGTAGACCAGCGGGGGGATTCAATGTCAGTACACCAGTTCACAGTGTAGACCAGCGGAGGGCTTCAACGTCAGTACACCCGTTCACACAGTGTTGACCAGCGGAGGGCTTCAATGTCAGTACACCCTTTCACAGTGTTGACCAGCAGAGGGCTTCAATGTCAGTACACCCATTCACAGTGTAGACCAGCGGAGGGCTTCAATGTCAGTACACCCGTTCACAGTGTTGACCAGCAGAGGGCTTCAATGTCAATACACCCGTTCACAGTGTAGTCCAGCGGTGGGCTTCAATATCAGTACACCCGTTCACAGTTTCGACCAGCGGAGGGCTTCAATGTCAGTACACCCATTCACACAGTGTAGACCAGCGGAGGGCTTCAGTGTCAGTACACCCGTTCACAGTGTAGACCAGCAGAGGGCTTCAATGTCAGTACACCCGTTCACAGTGTTGACCAGCAGAGGGCTTCAATGTCAATACACCCGTTCACAGTGTAGACCAGCGGGGGGATTCAATGTCAGTACACCAGTCCACAGTGTAGACCAGCGGAGGGCTTCAACGTCAGTACACCCGTTCACACAGTGTTGACCAGCGGAGGGCTTCAATGTCAGTACACCCTTTCACAGTGTTGACCAGCGGAGGGCTTCAATGTCAGTACACCCATTCACAGTGTAGACCAGCGGAGGGCTGCAATGTCAGTACACCCATTCACAGTGTAGACCAGCGGAGGGCTTCAATGTCAGTACACCCGTTCACAGTGTAGACCAGCGGAGGGCTTCAATGTCAGTACACCCGTTCACAGTGTTGACCAGCAGAGGGCTTCAATGTCAATACACCCGTTCACAGTGTAGTCCAGCGGTGGGCTTCAATATCAGTACACCCGTTCACAGTTTCGACCAGCGGAGGGCTTCAATGTCAGTACACCCATTCACACAGTGTAGACCAGCGGAGGGCTTCAATGTCAGTACACCCGTTCACAGTGTAGACCAGCAGAGGGCTTCAATGTCAGTACACCCGTTCACAGTGTTGACCAGCAGAGGGCTTCAATGTCAATACACCCGTTCACAGTGTAGACCAGCGGGGGGATTCAATGTCAGTACACCAGTTCACAGTGTAGACCAGCGGAGGGCTTCAACGTCAGTACACCCGTTCACACAGTGTTGACCAGCGGAGGGCTTCAATGTCAGTACACCCTTTCACAGTGTTGACCAGCGGAGGGCTTCAATGTCAGTACACCCATTCACAGTGTAGACCAGCGGAGGGCTGCAATGTCAGTACACCCATTCACAGTGTAGACCAGCGGAGGGCTTCAATGTCAGTATACCCGTTCACAGTGTAGACCAGCGGAGGGCTTCAATGTCAGTACACCCGTTCACAGTGTAGACCAGCGGAGGGCTTCAATGTCAGTACACCAGTTCACAGTGTTGACCAGCGGAGGGCTTCAATGTCAGTACACCAGTTCACAGTGTAGACCAGCGGAGGGCTGCAATGTCAGTACACCCATTCACAGTGTAGACCAGCGGAGGGCTTCAATGTCAGTACACCCGTTCACAGTGTAGACCAGCGGAGGGCTTCAATGTCAGTACACCCGTTCACAGTGTAGACCAGCGGAGGGCTTCAATGTCAGTACACCCGTTCACAGTGTAGACCAGCGGAGGGCTGCAATGTCAGTACACCCATTCACAGTGTAGACCAGCGGAGGGCTTCAATGTCAGTACACCCGTTCACAGTGTAGACCAGCGGAGGGCTTCAATGTCAGTACACCCGTTCACAGTGTTGACCAGCAGAGGGCTTCAATGTCAATACACCCGTTCACAGTGTAGTCCAGCGGAGGGCTTCAATATCAGTACACCCGTTCACAGTGTAGACCAGCGGAGGGCTTCAATGTCAGTACACCCGTTCACAGTGTTGACCAGCGGAGGGCTTCAATGTCAGTACACCCATTCACACAGTGTAGACCAGCGGAGGGCTTCAATGTCAGTACACCCGTTCACAGTGTAGACCAGCGGAGGGCTTCAATATCAGTACACCCGTTCACAGTGTTGACCAGCAGAGGGCTTCAATGTCAATACACCCGTTCACAGTGTAGTCCAGCGGAGGGCTTCAATATCAGTACACCCGTTCACAGTGTAGACCAGCGGAGGGCTTCAATGTCAGTACACCCATTCACACAGTGTAGACCAGCGGAGGGCTTCAATGTCAGTACACCCGTTCACAGTGTAGACCAGCGGAGGGCTTCAATGTCAGCACACCCGTTCACAGTGTTGACCAGCGGAGGGCTTCAATGTCAGTACACCCATTCACACAGTGTAGACCAGCAGAGGGCTTCAATGTCAGTACACCCGTTCACAGTGTTGACCAGCAGAGGGCTTCAATGTCAATACACCCGTTCACAGTGTAGACCAGCGGAGGGCTTCAACGTTAGTACACCCGTTCACACAGTGTTGACCAGCGGAGGGCTTCAATGTCAGTACACCCTTTCACAGTGTTGACCAGCGGAGGGCTTCAATGTCAGTACACCCATTCACAGTGTAGACCAGCGGAGGGCTGCAATGTCAGTACACCCATTCACAGTGTAGACCAGCGGAGGGCTTCAATGTCAGTACACCCGTTCACAGTGTAGACCAGCGGAGGGCTTCAATGTCAGTACACCCGTTCACAGTGTTGACCAGCAGAGGGCTTCAATGTCAATACACCCGTTCACAGTGTAGTCCAGCGGTGGGCTTCAATATCAGTACACCCGTTCACAGTTTCGACCAGCGGAGGGCTTCAATGTCAGTACACCCATTCACACAGTGTAGACCAGCGGAGGGCTTCAATGTCAGTACACCCGTTCACAGTGTAGACCAGCAGAGGGCTTCAATGTCAGTACACCCGTTCACAGTGTTGACCAGCAGAGGGCTTCAATGTCAATACACCCGTTCACAGTGTAGACCAGCGGGGGGATTCAATGTCAGTACACCAGTTCACAGTGTAGACCAGTGGAGGGCTTCAACGTCAGTACACCCGTTCACACAGTGTTGACCAGCGGAGGGCTTCAATGTCAGTACACCCTTTCACAGTGTTGACCAGCGGAGGGCTTCAATGTCAGTACACCCATTCACAGTGTAGACCAGCGGAGGGCTGCAATGTCAGTACACCCATTCACAGTGTAGACCAGCGGAGGGCTTCAATGTCAGTACACCCGTTCACAGTGTAGACCAGCGGAGGGCTTCAATGTCAGTACACCCGTTCACAGTGTAGACCAGCGGAGGGCTTCAATGTCAGTACACCCGTTCACAGTGTTGACCAGCGGAGGGCTTCAATGTCAGTACACCAGTTCACAGTGTAGACCAGCGGAGGGCTGCAATGTCAGTACACCCATTCACAGTGTAGACCAGCGGAGGGCTTCAATGTCAGTACACCCGTTCACAGTGTAGACCAGCGGAGGGCTTCAATGTCAGTACACCCGTTCACAGTGTAGACCAGCGGAGGGATTCAATGTCAGTACACCCGTTCACAGTGTAGACCAGCGGAGGGCTGCAATGTCAGTACACCCATTCACAGTGTAGACCAGCGGAGGGCTTCAATGTCAGTACACCCGTTCACAGTGTAGACCAGCGGAGGGCTTCAATGTCAGTACACCCGTTCACAGTGTTGACCAGCAGAGGGCTTCAATGTCAATACACCCGTTCACAGTGTAGTCCAGCGGAGGGCTTCAATATCAGTACACCCGTTCACAGTGTAGACCAGCGGAGGGCTTCAATGTCAGTACACCCGTTCACAGTGTTGACCAGCGGAGGGCTTCAATGTCAGTACACCCATTCACACAGTGTAGACCAGCGGAGGGCTTCAATGTCAGTACACCCGTTCACAGTGTAGACCAGCGGAGGGCTTCAATATCAGTACACCCGTTCACAGTGTTGACCAGCAGAGGGCTTCAATGTCAATACACCCGTTCACAGTGTAGTCCAGCGGAGGGCTTCAATATCAGTACACCCGTTCACAGTGTAGACCAGCGGAGGGCTTCAATGTCTGTACACCCATTCACACAGTGTAGACCAGCGGAGGGCTTCAATGTCAGTACACCCGTTCACAGTGTAGACCAGCGGAGGGCTTCAATGTCAGCACACCCGTTCACAGTGTTGACCAGCGGAGGGCTTCAATGTCAGTACACCCATTCACACAGTGTAGACCAGCAGAGGGCTTCAATGTCAGTACACCCGTTCACAGTGTTGACCAGCAGAGGGCTTCAATGTCAATACACCCGTTCACAGTGTAGACCAGCGGGGGGATTCAATGTCAGTACACCAGTTCACAGTGTAGACCAGCGGAGGGCTTCAACGTCAGTACACCCGTTCACACAGTGTTGACCAGCGGAGGGCTTCAATGTCAGTACACCCTTTCACAGTGTTGACCAGCAGAGGGCTTCAATGTCAGTACACCCATTCACAGTGTAGACCAGCGGAGGGCTTCAATGTCAGTACACCCGTTCACAGTGTTGACCAGCAGAGGGCTTCAATGTCAATACACCCGTTCACAGTGTAGTCCAGCGGTGAGCTTCAATATCAGTAAACCCGTTCACAGTTTCGACCAGCGGAGGGCTTCAATGTCAGTACACCCATTCACACAGTGTAGACCAGCGGAGGGCTTCAATGTCAGTACACCCGTTCACAGTGTAGACCAGCAGAGGGCTTCAATGTCAGTACACCCGTTCACAGTGTTGACCAGCAGAGGGCTTCAATGTCAATACACCCGTTCACAGTGTAGACCAGCGGGGGGATTCAATGTCAGAACACCCGTTCACAGTGTAGACCAGCGGAGGGCTTCAATGTCAGTACACCCGTTCACAGTGTTGACCAGCGGAGGGCTTCAATGTCAGTACACCCGTTCACAGTGTAGACCAGCGGAGGGCTTCAATGTCAGTACACCCGTTCACAGTGTAGACCAGCGGAGGGCTTCAATGTCAGTAGACCCGTTCACAGTGTTGACCAGCGGAGGGCTTCAATGTCAGTACACCCATTCACACAGTGTAGACCAGCGGAGGGCTTCAATGTCAGTACACCCGTTCACAGTGTAGACCAGCGGAGGGCTTCAATATCAGTACACCCGTTCACAGTGTTGACCAGCAGAGGGCTTCAATGTCAATACACCCGTTCACAGTGTAGTCCAGCGGAGGGCTTCAATATCAGTACACCCGTTCACAGTGTAGACCAGCGGAGGGCTTCAATGTCAGTACACCCATTCACACAGTGTAGACCAGCGGAGGGCTTCAATGTCAGTACACCCGTTCACAGTGTAGACCAGCGGAGGGCTTCAATGTCAGCACACCCGTTCACAGTGTTGACCAGCGGAGGGCTTCAATGTCAGTACACCCATTCACACAGTGTAGACCAGCAGAGGGCTTCAATGTCAGTACACCCGTTCACAGTGTTGACCAGCAGAGGGCTTCAATGTCAATACACCCGTTCACAGTGTAGACCAGCGGGGGGATTCAATGTCAGTACACCCTTTCACAGTGTTGACCAGCAGAGGGCTTCAATGTCAGTACACCCATTCACAGTGTAGACCAGCGGAGGGCTTCAATGTCAGTACACCCGTTCACAGTGTTGACCAGCAGAGGGCTTCAATGTCAATACACCCGTTCACAGTGTAGTCCAGCGGTGGGCTTCAATATCAGTACACCCGTTCACAGTTTCGACCAGCGGAGGGCTTCAATGTCAGTACACCCATTCACACAGTGTAGACCAGCGGAGGGCTTCAATGTCAGTACACCCGTTCACAGTGTAGACCAGCAGAGGGCTTCAATGTCAGTACACCCGTTCACAGTGTTGACCAGCAGAGGGCTTCAATGTCAATACACCCGTTCACAGTGTAGACCAGCGGAGGGCTTCAATGTCAGTACACCCGTTCACAGTGTAGACCAGCGGAGTGCTTCAATGTCAGTACACCCGTTCACAGTGAAGACCAGCGGAGGGCTTCAATGTCAGTACACCCGTTCACAGTGTTGACCAGCGGAGGGCTTCAATGTCAGTACACCCATTCACACAGTGTAGACCAGCGGAGGGCTTCAATGTCAGTACACCCGTTCACAGTGTAGACCAGCGGAGGGCTTCAATATCAGTACACCCGTTCACAGTGTTGACCAGCAGAGGGCTTCAATGTCAATACACCCGTTCACAGTGTAGTCCAGCGGAGGGCTTCAATATCAGTACACCCGTTCACAGTGTAGACCAGCGGAGGGCTTCAATGTCAGTACACCCATTCACACAGTGTAGACCAGCGGAGGGCTTCAATGTCAGTACACCCGTTCACAGTGTAGACCAGCGGAGGGCTTCAATGTCAGCACACCCGTTCACAGTGTTGACCAGCGGAGGGCTTCAATGTCAGTACACCCATTCACAGTGTAGACTATCGGAGGGCATCAATGTCAGTACACCCATTCACAGTGTAGACCAGCGGAGGGCTTCAATGTCAGTACACCCGTTCACAGTGTAGACCAGCGGAGGGATTCAATGTCAGAACACCCGTTCACAGTGTAGACCAGCGGAGGGCTTCAATGTCAGTACACCCGTTCACAGTGTTGACCAGCGGAGGGCTTCAATGTCAGTACACCCGTTCACAGTGTAGACCAGCGGAGGGCTTCAATGTCAGTACACCCGTTCACAGTGTAGACCAGCGGAGGGCTTCAATGTCAGTACACCCGTTCACAGTGTTGACCAGCGGAGGGCTTCAATGACAGTACACCCATTCACACAGTGTAGACCAGCGGAGAACTTCAATGTCAGTACACCCGTTCACAGTGTAGACCAGCGGAGGGCTTCAATATCAGTACACCCGTTCACAGTGTTGACCAGCAGAGGGCTTCAATGTCAATACACCCGTTCACAGTGTAGTCCAGCGGAGGGCTTCAATATCATGACACCCGTTCACAGTGTAGACCAGCGGATGGCTTCAATGTCAGTACACCCATTCACACAGTGTAGACCAGCGGAGGGCTTCAATGTCAGTACACCCGTTCACAGTGTAGACCAGCGGAGGGCTTCAATGTCAGCACACCCGTTCACAGTGTTGACCAGCGGAGGGCTTCAATGTCAGTACACCCATTCACACAGTGTAGACCAGCAGAGGGCTTCAATGTCAGTACACCCGTTCACAGTGTTGACCAGCAGAGGGCTTCAATGTCAATACACCCGTTCACAGTGTAGACCAGCGGGGGGATTCAATGTCAGTACACCAGTTCACAGTGTAGACCAGCGGAGGGCTTCAACGTCAGTACACCCGTTCACACAGTGTTGACCAGCGGAGGGCTTCAATGTCAGTACACCCTTTCGCAGTGTTGACCAGCAGAGGGCTTCAATGTCAGTACACCCATTCACAGTGTAGACCAGCGGAGGGCTTCAATGTCAGTACACCCGTTCACAGTGTTGACCAGCAGAGGGCTTCAATGTCAATACACCCGTTCACAGTGTAGTCCAGCGGTGGGCTTCAATATCAGTACACCCGTTCACAGTTTCGACCAGCGGAGGGCTTCAATGTCAGTACACCCATTCACACAGTGTAGACCAGCGGAGGGCTTCAATGTCAGTACACCCGTTCACAGTGTAGACCAGCGGAGGGCTTCAATGTCAGTACACCCGTTCACAGTGTTGACCAGCGGAGGGCTTCAATGTCAGTACACACATTCACACAGTGTAGACCAGCAGAGGGCTTCAATGTCAGTACACCCGTTCACAGTGTTGACCAGCAGAGGGCTTCAATGTCAATACACCCGTTCACAGTGTAGACCAGCGGGGGGATTCAATGTCAGTACACCAGTTCACAGTGTAGACCAGCGGAGGGCTTCAACGTCAGTACACCCGTTCACACAGTGTTGACCAGCGGAGGGCTTCAATGTCAGTACACCCTTTCACAGTGTTGACCAGCGGAGGGCTTCAATGTCAGTACACCCATTCACAGTGTAGACCAGCGGAGGGCTGCAATGTCAGTACACCCATTCACAGTGTAGACCAGCGGAGGGCTTCAATGTCAGTACACCCGTTCACAGTGTAGACCAGCGGAGGGCTTCAATGTCAGTACACCCGTTCACAGTGTAGACCAGCGGAGGGCTTCAATGTCAGTACACCCGTTCACAGTGTTGACCAGCGGAGGGCTTCAATGTCAGTACACCAGTTCACAGTGTAGACCAGCGGAGGGCTTCAATGTCAGTACACCCATTCACACAGTGTAGACCAGCGGAGGGCTTCAATGTCAGTACACCCGTTCACAGTGTAGACCAGCGGAGGGCTTCAATGTCAGTACATTCGTTCACAGTGTTGACCAGCGGAGGGCTTCAATGTCAGTACACCCATTCACACAGTGTAGACCAGCAGAGGGCTTCAATGTCAGTACACCCGTTCACAGTGTTGACCAGCAGAGGGCTTCAATGTCAATACACCCGTTCACAGTGTAGACCAGCGGAGGGCTTCAATGTCAGTACACCCGTTCACAGTGTAGACCAGCGGAGGGCTTCAATGTCAGTACACCCGTTCACAGTGTTGACCAGCGGAGGGCTTCAATGTCAGTACACCCATTCACACAGTGTAGACCAGCAGAGGGATTCAATGTCAGTACACCCGTTCACAGTGTTGACCAGCAGAGGGCTTCAATGTCAATACACCCGTTCACAGTGTAGACCAGCGGGGGGATTCAATGTCAGTACACCAGTTCACAGTGTAGACCAGCGGAGGGCTTCAACGTCAGTACACACGTTCACACAGTGTTGACCAGCGGAGGGCTTCAATGTCAGTACACCCTTTCACAGTGTTGACCAGCGGAGGGCTTCAATGTCAGTATACCCATTCACAGTGTAGACCAGCGGAGGGCTTCAATGTCAGTACACCCATTCACAGTGTAGACCAGCGGAGGGCTTCAATGTCAGTACACCCGTTCACAGTGTAGACCAGCGGAGGGCTTCAATGTCAGTACACCCGTTCACAGTGTAGACCAGCGGAGGGCTTCAATGTCAGTACACCCGTTCACAGTGTTGACCAGCGGAGGGCTTCAATGTCAGTACACCCGTTCACAGTGTAGACCAGCGGAGGGCTTCAATGTCAGTACACCCATTCACACAGTGTAGACCAGCGGAGGTCTTCAATGTCAGTACACCCGTTCACAGTGTATACCAGCGGAGGGCTTCAATGTCAGTACTCCCGTTCACAGTGTTGACCAGCGGAGGGCTTCAATGTCAGTACACCCATTCACACAGTGTAGACCAGCAGAGGGCTTGAATGTCAGTACACCCGTTCACAGTGTTGACCAGCAGAGGGCTTCAATGTCAATACACCCGTTCACAGTGTAGACCAGCGGAGGGTTCAATGTCAGTACACCCGTTCACAGTGTTGACCAGCAGAGGGCTTCAATGTCAATACACCCGTTCACAGTGTAGACCAGCGGAGGGCTTCAATGTCAGTACACCCGTTCACAGTGTAGACCAGCGGAGGGCTTCAATGTCAATACACCCGTTCACAGTGTAGACCAGCAGAGGGATTCAATGTCAGTACACCCGTTCACAGTGTTGACCAGCAGAGGGCTTCAATGTCAATACACCCGTTCACAGTGTAGACCAGCGGGGGGATTCAATGTCAGTACACCAGTTCACAGTGTAGACCAGCGGAGGGCTTCAACGTCAGTACACACGTTCACACAGTGTTGACCAGCGGAGGGCTTCAATGTCAGTACCCCCTTTCACAGTGTTGACCAGCGGAGGGCTTCAATGTCAGTATACCCATTCACAGTGTAGACCAGCGGAGGGCTTCAATGTCAGTACACCCATTCACAGTGTAGACCAGCGGAGGGCTTCAATGTCAGTACACCCGTTCACAGTGTAGACCAGCGGAGGGCTTCAATGTCAGTACACCCGTTCACAGTGTAGACCAGCGGAGGGCTTCAATGTCAGTACACCCGTTCACAGTGTTGACCAGCGGAGGGCTTCAATGTCAGTACACCCGTTCACAGAGTAGACCAGCGGAGGGCTTCAATGTCAGTACACCCATTCACACAGTGTAGACCAGCGGAGGTCTTCAATGTCAGTACACCCGTTCACAGTGTATACCAGCGGAGGGCTTCAATGTCAGTACTCCCGTTCACAGTGTTGACCAGCGGAGGGCTTCAATGTCAGTACACCCATTCACACAGTGTAGACCAGCAGAGGGCTTGAATGTCAGTACACCCGTTCACAGTGTTGACCAGCAGAGGGCTTCAATGTCAATACACCCGTTCACAGTGTAGACCAGCGGAGGGTTCAATGTCAGTACACCCGTTCACACAGTGTAGACCAGCGGAGGGCTTCAATGTCAGTACACCCATTCACACATTGTAGACCAGCGGAGGGCTTCAATGTCAGTACACCCGTTCACAGTGTATACCAGCGGAGGGCTTCAATGTCAGTACACCCATTCACACAGTGTAGACCAGCAGAGGGCTTCAATGTCAGTACACCCGTTCACAGTGTTGACCAGCAGAGGGCTTCAATGTCAATACACCCGTTCACAGTGTAGACGAGCGGAGGGTTCAATGTCAGTACACCCGTTCACAGTGTAGACCAGCGGAGGGCTTCAATGTCAGTACACCCGTTCACAGTGTTGACCAGCGGAGGGCTTCAATGTCAGTACACCCGTTCACAGTGTTGACCAGCGGAGGGATTCAATATCATACACTCGTTCACAGTGTAGACCAGCGGAGGGCTTCAATGTCAGTACACCCGTTTTCAGTGTAGACCAGCGGAGGGCTTCAATGTCAGCACACCCGTTCACAGTGTAGACCAGCGGAAGGCTTCAATGTCAGTACACCCGTTCACAGTGTAGACCAGCGGAGGGCTTCAATGTCAGCACACCCGTTCACAGTGTTGACCAGCGGAGGGTTTCAATGTCAGCACACCCGTTCACAGTGTACACCAGCGGAGAGCTTCAATGTCAGTACACCCGTTCACAGTGTAGACCAGAGGAGGGCTTCAATGTCATTACACTTGTTCACAGTGTAGACCAGCGGAGAGCTTCAATGTCAGTACACCCATTCACAGTGTTGACCAGCGGAGGGCTTCAATGTCAGTACACCCGTTCACACAGTGTAGACCAGCGGAGGGCTTCAATGTCAGTACACCCGTTCACAGTGCTGACCAGCGGAGGGCTTCAATGTCAGTACACCCATTCACACAGTGTAGACCAGCGGAGGGCTTCAATGACAGTACACACGTTCACAGTGTTGACCAGCAGAGGGCTTCAATGTCAGTACACCCGTTTACAGTGTAGACCAGCGGAGGGCTTCAATGTCAGTACACCCGTTCACAGTGTTGACCAGCGGAGGGCTTCAATGTCAGTACACCCGTTCACAGTGTTGACCAGCGGAGGGATTCAATATCAGTACACCCGTTCACAGTGTAGACCAGCGGAGGGCTTCAATGTCAGTACACCCGTTCACAGTGTAGACCAGCGGAGGGCTTCAAATGCAGTACACCCGTTCACACAGTGTTGACCAGCGGAGGGCTTCAATGTCAGTACACCCATTCACAGTGTAGACCAGCGGAGGGCTTCAATGTCAGCACACCCGTTCACAGTGTTGACCAGCGGAGGGCTTCAATGTCAGCACACCCGTTCACAGTGTACACCAGCGGAGGGCTTCAATGTCAGTACACCCGTTCACAGTATAGACCAGAGGAGGGCTTCAATGTCAGTACACTTGTTCACAGTGTAGACCAGCGGAGAGCTTCAATGTCAGTACACCCATTCACAGTGTTGACCAGCGGAGGGCTTCAATGTCAGTACACCCGTTCACACAGTGTAGATCAGCGGAGGTCTTCAATGTCAGTACACCCGTTCACAGTGTATACAAGCGGAGGGCTTCAATGTCAGTACTCCCGTTCACAGTGTTGACCAGCGGAGGGCTTCAATGTCAGTACACCCATTCACACAGTGAAGACCAGCGGAGGGCTTCAATGTCAGTACACCCCTTCACAGTGTAGACCAGCAGAGAGCTTCAATGTCAGTACACACGTTCACAGTGTAGACCAGCAGAGGGCTTCAATGTTAGTACACCCGTTCACATTGTTGACCAGCGGAGGGCTTCAATGTCAGTACACCCGTTCACAGTGTTGACCAGCGGAGGGCTTCAAATGCAGTACACCCGTTCACAGTGTAGACCAGCAGAGGGCTTCGATGTCAGTACACCCGTTCACAGTGTAGACCAGCGGAGGGCTTCAATGTCAATACACCCGTTCACAGTGTAGACCAGCGGAGAGCTTCAATGTCAGTACACCAATTCACAGTGTTGACCAGCGGAGGGCTTCAATGTCAGTACACCCGTTCACACAGTGTAGACCAGCAGAGGGCTTCAATGTCAGTACACCCGTTCACAGTGTTAACCAGCAGAGGGCTTCAATGTCAATACACCCGTTCACAGTGTAGACGAGCGGAGGGTTCAATGTCAGTACACCCATTCACAGTGTAGACCAGCGGAGGGCTTCAATGTCAGTACACCCGTTCACAGTGTTGACCAGCGGAGGGCTTCAATGTCAGTACACCCGTTCACAGTGTTGACCAGCGGAGGGATTCAATATCATACACTCGTTCACAGTGTAGACCAGCGGAGGGCTTCAATGTCAGTACACCCGTTTTCAGTGTAGACCAGCGGAGGGCTTCAATGTCAGCACACCCGTTCACAGTGTAGACCAGCGGAAGGCTTCAATGTCAGTACACCCGTTCACAGTGTAGACCAGCGGAGGGCTTCAATGTCAGCACACCCGTTCACAGTGTTGACCAGCGGAGGGTTTCAATGTCAGCACACCCGTTCACAGTGTACACCAGCGGAGAGCTTCAATGTCAGTACACCCGTTCACAGTGTAGACCAGAGGAGGGCTTCAATGTCATTACACTTGTTCACAGTGTAGACCAGCGGAGAGCTTCAATGTCAGTACACCCATTCACAGTGTTGACCAGCGGAGGGCTTCAATGTCAGTACACCCGTTCACACAGTGTAGACCAGCGGAGGGCTTCAATGTCAGTACACCCGTTCACAGTGCTGACCAGCGGAGGGCTTCAATGTCAGTACACCCATTCACACAGTGTAGACCAGCGGAGGGCTTCAATGACAGTACACACGTTCACAGTGTTGACCAGCAGAGGGCTTCAATGTCAGTACACCCGTTTACAGTGTAGACCAGCGGAGGGCTTCAATGTCAGTACACCCGTTCACAGTGTTGACCAGCGGAGGGCTTCAATGTTAGTACACCCGTTCACAGTGTTGACCAGCGGAGGGATTCAATATCAGTACACCCGTTCACAGTGTAGACCAGCGGAGGGCTTCAATGTCAGTACACCCGTTCACAGTGTAGACCAGCGGAGGGCTTCAAATGCAGTACACCCGTTCACACAGTGTTGACCAGCGGAGGGCTTCAATGTCAGTACACCCATTCACAGTGTAGACCAGCGGAGGGCTTCAATGTCAGCACACCCGTTCACAGTGTTGACCAGCGGAGGGCTTCAATGTCAGCACACCCGTTCACAGTGTACACCAGCGGAGGGCTTCAATGTCAGTACACCCGTTCACAGTATAGACCAGAGGAGGGCTTCAATGTCAGTACACTTGTTCACAGTGTAGACCAGCGGAGAGCTTCAATGTCAGTACACCCATTCACAGTGTTGACCAGCGGAGGGCTTCAATGTCAGTACACCCGTTCACACAGTGTAGACCAGCGGAGGTCTTCAATGTCAGTACACCCGTTCACAGTGTATACAAGCGGAGGGCTTCAATGTCAGTACTCCCGTTCACAGTGTTGACCAGCGGAGGGCTTCCATGTCAGTACACCCATTCACACAGTGTAGACCAGCAGAGGGCTTCAATGTCAGTACACCCGTTCACAGTGTTGACCAGCAGAGGGCTTCAATGTCAATACACCCGTTCACAGTGCAGACCAGCGGAGAGCTTCAATGTCAGTACACCCATTCACAGTGTTGACCAGCGGAGGGCTTCAATGTCAGTACACCCGTTCACACAGTGTAGACCAGCGGAGGTCTTCAATGTCAGTACACCCGTTCACAGTGTATACCAGCAGAGGGCTTCAATGTCAGTACACCCGTTCACAGTGTTGACCAGCAGAGGGTTTCAATGTCAATACACCCGTTCACAGTGTAGACGAGCGGAGGGTTCAATGTCAGTACACCCGTTCACAGTGTAGACCAGCGGAGGGCTTCAATGTCAGTACACCCGTTCACAGTGTTGACCAGCGGAGGGCTTCAATGTCAGTACACCCGTTCACAGTGTTGACCAGCGGAGGGATTCAATATCAGTACACTGGTTCACAGTGTAGACCAGCGGAGGGCTTCAATGTCAGTACACCCGTTTTCAGTGTAGACCAGCGGAGGGCTTCAATGTCAGCACACCCGTTCACAGTGTAGACCAGCGGAGGGCTTCAATGTCAGTACACCCGTTCACAGTGTAGACCAGCGGAGGGCTTCAATGTCAGCACACCCGTTCACAGTGTTGAGCAGCGGAGGGCTTCAATGTCAGCACACCCGTTCACAGTGTACACCAGCGGAGAGCTTCAATGTCAGTACACCCGTTCACAGTGTAGACCAGAGGAGGGCTTCAATGTCAGTACACCCGTTCACAGTGCTGACCAGCGGAGGGCTTCAATGTCAGTACACCCATTCACACAGTGTAGACCAGCGGAGGGCTTCAATGACAGTACACACGTTCACAGTGTTGACCAGCAGAGGGCTTCAATGTCAGTACACCCGTTTACAGTGTAGACCAGCGGAGGGCTTCAATGTCAGTACACCCGTTCACAGTGTTGACCAGCGGAGGGCTTCAATGTCAGTACACCCGTTCACAGTGTTGACCAGCGGAGGGATTCAATATCAGTACACCCGTTCACAGTGTAGACCAGCGGAGGGCTTCAATGTCAGTACACCCGTTCACAGTGTAGACCAGCTGAGTGCTTCAATGTCAGTACACCAGTTCAGAGTGTAGACCAGCGGAGGGCTTCAAATGCAGTACACCCGTTCACACAGTGTTGACCAGCGGAGGGCTTCAATGTCAGTACACCCATTCACAGTGTAGACCAGCGGAGGGCTTCAATGTCAGTACACCCGTTCACAGTGTAGACCAGCGGAGGGCTTCAATGTCAGCACACCCGTTCACAGTGTTGACCAGCGGAGGGCTTCAATGTCAGCACACCCGTTCACAGTGTACACCAGCGGAGGGCTTCAATGTCAGTACACCCGTTCACAGTGTAGACCAGAGGAGGGCTTCAATGTCAGTACACTTGTTCACAGTGTAGACCAGCGGAGAGCTTCAATGTCAGTACACCCATTCACAGTGTTGACCAGCGGAGGGCTTCAATGTCAGTACACCCGTTCACACAGTGTAGACCAGCGGAGGTCTTCAATGTCAGTACACCCGTTCACAGTGTATACCAGCGGAGGGCTTCAATGTCAGTACTCCCGTTCACAGTGTTGACCAGCGGAGGGCTTCAATGTCAGTACACCCATTCACACAGTGTAGACCAGCAGAGGGCTTCAATGTCAGTACACCCGTTCACAGTGTTGACCAGCAGAGGGCTTCAATGTCAATACACCCATTCACAGTGTAGACCAGCGGAGAGCTTCAATGTCAGTACACCCATTCACAGTGTTGACCAGCGGAGGGCTTCAATGTCAGTACACCCGTTCACACAGTGTAGACCAGCGGAGGTCTTCAATGTCAGTACACCCGTTCACAGTGTATACCAGCAGAGGGCTTCAATGTCAGTACACCCGTTCACAGTGTTGACCAGCAGAGGGCTTCAATGTCAATACACCCGTTCACAGTGTAGACGAGCGGAGGGTTCAATGTCAGTACACCCGTTCACAGTGTAGACCAGCGGAGGGCTTCAATGTCAGTACACCCGTTCACAGTGTTGACCAGCGGAGGGCTTCAATGTCAGTACACCCGTTCACAGTGTTGACCAGCGGAGGGATTCAATATCAGTACACTCGTTCACAGTGTAGACCAGCGGAGGGCTTCAATGTCAGTACACCCGTTTTCAGTGTAGACCAGCGGAGGGCTTCAATGTCAGCACACCCGTTCACAGTGTAGACCAGCGGAGGGCTTCAATGTCAGTACACCCGTTCACAGTGTAGACCAGCGGAGGGCTTCAATGTCAGCACACCCGTTCACAGTGTTGACCAGCGGAGGGCTTCAATGTCAGCACACCCGTTCACAGTGTACACCAGCGGAGAGCTTCAATGTCAGTACACCCGTTCACAGTGTAGACCAGAGGAGGGCTTCAATGTCATTACACTTGTTCACAGTGTAGACCAGCGGAGAGCTTCAATGTCAGTACACCCATTCACAGTGTTGACCAGCGGAGGGCTTCAATGTCAGTACACCCGTTCACACAGTGTAGACCAGCGGAGGGCTTCAATGTCAGTACACCCGTTCACAGTGCTGACCAGCGGAGGGCTTCAATGTCAGTACACCCATTCACACAGTGTAGACCAGCGGAGGGCTTCAATGACAGTACACACGTTCACAGTGTTGACCAGCAGAGGGCTTCAATGTCAGTACACCCGTTTACAGTGTAGACCAGCGGAGGGCTTCAATGTCAGTACACCCGTTCACAGTGTTGACCAGCGGAGGGCTTCAATGTCAGTACACCCGTTCACAGTGTTGACCAGCGGAGGGATTCAATATCAGTACACCCGTTCACAGTGTAGACCAGCGGAGGGCTTCAATGTCAGTACACCCGTTCACAGTGTAGACCAGCGGAGTGCTTCAATGTCAGTACACCAGTTCAGAGTGTAGACCAGCGGAGGGATTCAAATGCAGTACACCCGTTCACACAGTGTTGACCAGCGGAGGGCTTCAATGTCAGTACACCCATTTACAGTGTAGACCAGCGGAGGGCTTCAATGTCAGTACACCCGTTCACAGTGTAGACCAGCGGAGGGCTTCAATGTCAGCACACCCGTTCACAGTGTTGACCAGCGGAGGGCTTCAATGTCAGCACACCCGTTCACAGTGTACACCAGCGGAGGGCTTCAATATCAGTACACCCGTTCACAGTGTAGACCAGAGGAGGGCTTCAATGTCAGTACACTTGTTCACAGTGTAGACCAGCGGAGAGCTTCAATGTCAGTACACCCGTTCACAGTGTATACCAGCGGAGGGCTTCAATGTCAGTACTCCCGTTCACAGTGTTGACCAGCGGAGGGCTTCAATGTCAGTACACCCATTCACACAGTGTAGACCAGCAGAGGGCTTCAATGTCAGTACACCCGTTCACAGTGTTGACCAGCAGAGGGCTTCAATGTCAGCACACCCGTTCACAGTGTACACCAGCGGAGGGCTTCAATATCAGTACACCCGTTCACAGTGTAGACCAGAGGAGGGCTTCAATGTCAGTACACTTGTTCACAGTGTAGACCAGCGGAGAGCTTCAATGTCAGTACACCCATTCACAGTGTTGACCAGCGGAGGGCTTCAATGTCAGTACACCCGTTCACACAGTGTAGACCAGCGGAGGTCTTCAATGTCAGTACACCCGTTCACAGTGTATACCAGCGGAGGGCTTCAATGTCAGTACTCCCGTTCACAGTGTTGACCAGCGGAGGGCTTCAATGTCAGTACACCCATTCACACAGTGTAGACCAGCAGAGGGCTTCAATGTCAGTACACCCGTTCACAGTGTTGAGCAGCAGAGGGCTTCAATGTCAATACACCCGTTCACAGTGTAGACCAGCGGAGGGCTTCAAATGCAGTACACCCGTTCACACAGTGTTGACCAGCGGAGGGCTTCAATGTCAGTACACCCGTTCACAGTGTTGACCAGAGGAGGGCTTCAATGTCAGTACACCCGTTCACAGTGTTGACCAGCGGAGGGATTCAATATCAGTACACTCGTTCACAGTGTAGACCAGCGGAGGGCTTCAATGTCAGTACACCCGTTTTCAGTGTAGACCAGCGGAGGGCTTCAATGTCAGCACACCCGTTCACAGTGTAGACCAGCGGAGGGCTTCAATGTCAGTACACCCGTTCACAGTGTAGACCAGCGGAGGGCTTCAATGTCAGCACACCCGTTCACAGTGTTGACCAGCGGAGGGCTTCAATGTCAGCGCACCCGTTCACAGTGTGCACCAGCGGAGAGCTTCAAGGTCAGTACAGCCGTTCACAGTGTTGACCAGCGGAGGGCTTCAATGTCAGTACACCCGTTCACAGTGTTGACCAGCGGAGGGATTCAATATCAGTACACCCGTTCACAGTGTAGACCAGCGGAGGGCTTCAATGTCAGTACACCCGTTCACAGTGTAGACCAGCGGAGGGCTTCAATGTCAGTACACCAGTTCAGAGTGTAGACCAGCGGAGGGCTTCAAATGCAGTACACCCGTTCACACAGTGTTGACCAGCGGAGGGCTTCAATGTCAGTACACCCATTCACAGTGTAGACCAGCGGAGGGCTTCAATGTCAGTACACCCGTTCACAGTGTAAACCAGCGGAGGGCTTCAATGTCAGCACACCCGTTCACAGTGTTGACCAGCGGAGGGCTTCAATGTCAGCACACCCGTTCACAGTGTTGACCAGCGGAGGGCTTCAATGTCAGTACACCCGTTCAAGTGTAGACCAGAGGAGGGCTTCAATGTCAGTACACTTGTTCACAGTGTAGACCAGCGGAGAGCTTCAATGTCAGTACACCCATTCACAGTGTTGACCAGCGGAGGGCTTCAATGTCAGTACCCCCGTTCACACAGTGTAGACCAGCGGAGGGCTTCAATGTCAGTACACCCGTTCACAGTGCTGACCAGCGGAGGGCTTCAATGTCAGTACACCCATTCACACAGTGTAGACCAGCGGAGGGCTTCAATGTCAGTACACACGTTCACAGTGTTGACCAGCAGAGGGCTTCAATGTCAGTACACCCGTTTACAGTGTAGACCAGCGGAGGGCTTCAATGTCAGTACACCCGTACACAGTGTTGACCAGCGGAGGGCTTCAATGTCAGTACACCCGTTCACAATGTTGACCAGCGGAGGGATTCAATATCAGAACACCCGTTCACAGTGTAGACCAGCGGAGGGCTTCAATGTCAGTACAACCGTTCACAGTGTAGAACCGCGGAGGGCTTCAATGTCAGTACACCAGTTCACAGTGTAGACCAGCGGAGGGCTTCAAATGCAGTACACCCGTTCACACAGTGTAGACCAGCGGAGGGCTTCAATGTCAGTACACCCATTCACAGTGTAGACCAGCGGAGGGCTTCAATGTCAGTACACCCGTTCACAGTGTAGACCAGCGGAGGGCTTCAATGTCAGTACACCCGTTCACAGTGTTGACCAGCGGAGGGCTTCAATGTCAGTACACCCGTTCACAGTGTTGACCAGCGGAGGGATTCAATATCAGTACACCCGTTCACAGTGTAGACTAGCGGAGGGCTCAATGTCAGTACACCCGTTCTCAGTGTAGACCAGCGGAGGGCTTCCATGTCAGTACACCCGTTCACAGTGTAGACCAGCGGAGGGCTTCAATGTCAGTACACCCGTTCACAGTGTAGACCAGCGGAGGGCTTCAATGTCAGCACAGCCGTTCACAGTGTTGACCAGCGGAGGGCTTCAATGTCAGCACAACCGTTCACAGTGTACACCAGCGGAGGGCTTCAATGTCAGTACACCCGTTGACAGTGTAGACCAGAGGAGGGCTTCAATGTCAGTACACCTGTTCACAGTGTAGACCAGCGGAGAGCTTCAATGTCATTACACCAATTCACAGTGTTGACAAGCGGAGGGCTTCAATGTCAGTACACCCGTTCACACAGTGTAGACCAGCGGAGGGCTTCAATGTCAGTACACCCGTTCACAGTGCTGACCATCGGAGGGCTTCAATGTCAGTACACAAGTTCACAGTGCTGACCAGCAGAGGGCTTCAATGTCAGTACACCCTTTTACAGTGTAGACCAGCGGAGGGCTTCAATGTCAGTACACCCGTTCACAGTGTTGACCAGCGGAGGGCTTCAATGTCAGTACACCCGTTCACAGTGTTGACCAGCGGAGGGATTCAATATCAGTACACCCGTTCACAGTGTAGACCAGCGGAGGGCTTCAATGTCAGTACACCCGTTCACAGTGTAGACCAGCGGAGGGCTTCAATGTCAGTACTCCCGTTCACAGTGTTGACCAGCGGAGGGCTTCAAATGCAGTACACCCGTTCACAGTGTAGACCAGCGGAGGGCTTCAATGTCAGCACAGCCGTTCACAGTGTTGACCAGCGGAGGGCTTCAATGTCAGCACAACCGTTCACAGTGTACACCAGCGGAGGGCTTCAATGTCAGTACACCCGTTGACAGTGTAGACCAGAGGAGGGCTTCAATGTCAGTACACCTGTTCACAGTGTAGACCAGCGGAGAGCTTCAATGTCATTACACCAATTCACAGTGTTGACAAGCGGAGGGCTTCAATGTCAGTACACCCGTTCACACAGTGTAGATCAGCGGAGGGCTTCAATGTCAGTACACCCGTTCACAGTGCTGACCAGCGGAGGGCTTCAATGTCAGTACACAAGTTCACAGTGCTGACCAGCAGAGGGCTTCAATGTCAGTACACCCTTTTACAGTGTAGACCAGCGGAGGGCTTCAATGTCAGTACACCCGTTCACAGTGTTGACCAGCGGAGGGCTTCAATGTCAGTACACCCGTTCACAGTGTTGACCAGCGGAGGGATTCAATATCAGTACACCCGTTCACAGTGTAGACCAGCGGAGGGCTTCAATGTCAGTACACCCGTTCACAGTGTAGACCAGCGGAGGGCTTCAATGTCAGTACTCCCGTTCACAGTGTTGACCAGCGGAGGGCTTCAAATGCAGTACACCCGTTCACAGTGTAGACCAGCAGAGGGCTTCAATGTCAGTACACCCATTCACACAGTGTAGACCAGCGGAGGGCTTCAATGTCAGTACACCCATTCACAGTGTTGACCAGCGGAGGGCATCAATGTCAGTACACCCGTTCACAGTGTAGACCAGCGGAGGGCTTCAATGTCAGTACACCCGTTCACAGTGTAGACCAGCGGAGGGCTTCAATGTCAGTACACCCGTTCACAGTGTAGACCAGCGGAGGGATTCAATGTCAGTACACCCGTTCACAGTGTAGACCAGCGGAGGGCTTCAATGTCAGTACACCCGTTCACAGTGTAGACCAGCGGAGGGCTTCAATGTCAGTACACCCGTTCACAGTGTTGACCAGCAGAGGGCTTCAATGTCAATACACCCGTTCACAGTGTAGACCAGCGGAGGGCTTCAATGTCAGTACACCCGTTCACAGTGTAGACCAGCGGAGGGCTTCAATGTCAGTACACCCTTTCACACAGTGTAGACCAGCGGAGGGCTTCAATGTCAGAACACCCGTTCACAGTGTAGACCAGCGGAGGGCTTCAATGTCAGTACACCCGTTCACAGTGTTGACCAGCGGAGGGCTTCAATGTCAGTACACCCATTCACACAGTGTAGACCAGCAGAGGGCTTCAATGTCAGTACACCCGTTCACAGTGTTGACCAGCAGAGGGCTTCAATGTCAATTCACACGTTCACAGTGTAGACCAGCGGAGGGCTTCAATGTCAGTACACCAGTTAACAGTGTAGACCAGCGGAGGGCTTCAAATGCAGTACACCCGTTCACAGTGTAGACCAGCGGAGGGCTTCAACGTCAGTACACCCGTTCACACAGTGTTGACCAGCGGTGGGCTTCAATGTCAGTACACCCGTTCACAGTGTAGACCAGCGGAGGGCTTCAATGTCAGTACACCCGTTCACAGTGTTGACCAGCGGAGGGCTTCAATGTCAGTACACCCGTTCACAGTGTAGACTAGCGGAGGGCTTCAATGTCAGTACACCCATTCACACAGTGTAGACCAGCGGAGGGCTTCAATGTCAGTACACCCGTGCACAGTGTAGACCAGCGGAGGGCTTCAATGTCAGTACACCCGTTCACAGTGTTGACCAGCGGAGGGCTTCAATGTCAGTACACCCATTCATACAGTGTAGACCAGCAGAGGGCTTCAATGTCAGTACACCCGTTCACAGTGTTGACCAGCAGAGGGCTTCAATGTCAATACACACGTTCACAGTGTAGACCAGCGAGGGGATTCAATGTCAGTACACCAGTTCACAGTGTAGACCAGCGGAGGGCTTCAACGTCAGTACACCCGATCACACAGTGTTGACCAGCGGAGGGCTTCAATGTCAGTACACCCTTTCACAGTGTTGACCAGCGGAGGGCTTCAATGTCAGTACACACATTCACAGTGTAGACAAGCGGAGGGCTTCAATGTCAGTACACCCATTCACAGTGTAGACCAGCGGAGGGCTTCAATGTCAGTACACCCGTTCACAGTGTAGACCAGCGGAGGGCTTCAATGTCAGTACACCTGTTCACAGTGTAGACCAGCGGAGGGCTTCAATGTCAGTACACCCGTTCACAGTGTTGACCAGCGGAGGGCTTCAATGTCAGTACACCCGTTCACAGTGTAGACCAGCGGAGGGCTTCAATGTCAGTACACCCATTCACACAGTGTAGACCAGCGGAGGGATTCAATGTCAGTACACCCGTTCACAGTGTAGACCAGCGGAGGGCTTCAATGTCAGTACACCCGTTCACAGTGTTGACCAGCGGAGGGCTTCAATGTCAGTACACCCATTCACACAGTGTAGACCAGCAGAGGGCTTCAATGTCAGTACACCCGTTCACAGTGTTGACCAGCAGAGGGCTTCAATGTCAATACACCCGTTCACAGTGTAGACCAGCGGAGTGCTTCAATGTCAGTACACCAGTTCACAGTGTAGACCAGCGGAGGGCTTCAAATGCAGTACACCCGTTCACAGTCTAGACCAGCGGAGGGCTTCAACGTCAGTACACCCGTTCACACAGTGTTGACCAGCGGAGGGCTTCAATGTCAGTAAACCCATTCACAGTGTAGACCAGCGGAGGGCTTCAATGTCAGTACACCCGTTCACAGTGTAGACCAGCGGAGGGCTTCAATGTCAGTACACCCGTTCACAGTGTTGACCAGCGGAGGGCTTCAATGTCAGTACACCCGTTCACAGTGTAGACCAGCGGAGGGCTTCAATGTCAGTACACACGTTCACAGTATAGACCAGCGGAGGGCTTCAATGTCAGTACACCCGTTCACAGTGTTGACCAGCGGAGGGCTTCAATGTCAGTACTCCCGTTCACAGTGTAGACCAGCGGAGGGCTTCAATGTCAGTACACCCATTCACACAGTGTAGACCAGCGGAGGGCTTCAATGTCAGTACACCCGTTCAAAGTGTAGACCAGCGGAGGGCTTCAATGTCAGTACACCCGTTCACAGTGTTGACCAGCGGAGGGCTTCAATGTCAGTACACCCATTCATACAGTGTAGACCAGCAGAAGGCTTCAATGTCAGTACACCCGTTCACAGTGTTGACCAGCAGAGGGATTCAATGTCAATACACCCGTTCACAGTGTAGACCAGCGGAGGGCTTCAATGTCAGTACACCAGTTCACAGTGTAGACCAGCGGAGGGCTTCAATGTCAGTACACCCGTTCACAGTGTTGACCAGCGGAGGGCTTCAATGTCAGTACACCCATTCACACAGTGTAGACCAGCAGAGGGCTTCAATGTCAGTACACCCGTTCACAGTGTTGACCAGCAGAGGGCTTCAATGTCAATTCACCCGTTTACAGTGTAGACCAGCGGAGGGCTTCAATGTCAGTACACCAGTTCACAGTGTAGACCAGCGGAGGGCTTCAAATGCAGTACACCCGTTCACAGTGTAGACCAGCGGAGGGCTTCAACGTCAGTACACCCGTTCACACAGTGTTGACCAGCGGTGGGCTTCAATGTCAGTACACCCATTCACAGTGTAGACCAGCGGAGGGCTTCAATGTCAGTACACCCGTTCACAGTGTAGACCAGCGGAGGGCTTCAATGTCAGTACACCCGTTCACAGTGTTGACCAGCGGAGGGCTTCAATGTCAGTACACCCGTTCACAGTGTAGACCAGCGGAGGGCTTCAATGTCAGTACACCCGTTCACAGTGTAGACCAGCGGAGGGCTTCAATGTCAGTACACCCGTTCACAGTGTTGACCAGCGGAGGGCTTCAATGTCAGTACACCCGTTCACAGTGTAGACTAGCGGAGGGCTTCAATGTCAGTACACCCATTCACACAGTGTAGACCAGCGGAGGGCTTCAATGTCAGTACACCCGTTCACAGTGTAGACCAGCGGAGGGCTTCAATGTCAGTACACCCATTCACAGTTTCGACCAGCGGAGGGCTTCAATGTCAGTACACCCATTCACACAGTGTAGACCAGCGGAGGGCTTCAATGTCAGTACACCCGTTCACAGTGTAGACCAGCAGAGGGCTTCAATGTCAGTACACCCGTTCACAGTGTTGACCAGCAGAGGGCTTCAATGTCAATACACCCGTTCACAGTGTAGACCAGCGGAGGGCTTCAATGTCAGTACACCCGTTCACAGTGTTGACCAGCGGAGGGCTTCAATGTCAGTACACCCGTTCACAGTGTAGACCAGCGGAGGGCTTCAATGTCAGTACACCCGTTCACAGTGTAGACCAGCGGAGGGCTTCAATGTCAGTACACCCGTTCACAGTGTTGACCAGCGGAGGGCTTCAATGTCAGTACACCCATTCACACAGTGTAGACCAGCGGAGGGATTCAATGTCAGTACACCCGTTCACAGTGTAGACCAGCGGAGGGCTTCAATATCAGTACACCCGTTCACAGTGTTGACCAGCAGAGGGCTTCAATGTCAATACACCCGTTCACAGTGTAGTCCAGCGGAGGGCTTCAATATCAGTACACCCGTTCACAGTGTAGACCAGCGGAGGGCTTCAATGTCAGTACACCCATTCACACAGTGTAGACCAGCGGAGGGCTTCAATGTCAGTACACCCGTTCACAGTGTAGACCAGCGGAGGGCTTCAATGTCAGCACACCCGTTCACAGTGTAGACCAGCGGAGGGATTCAATGTCAGTACACCCATTCACAGTGTAGACCAGCGGAGGGCTTCAATGTCAGTACACCCATTCACAGTGTAGACCAGCGGAGGGCTTCAATGTCAGTACACCCGTTCACAGTGTAGACCAGCGGAGGGATTCAATGTCAGAACACCCGTTCACAGTGTAGACCAGCGGAGGGCTTCAATGTCAGTACACCCGTTCACAGTGTTGACCAGCGGAGGGCTTCAATGTCAGTACACCCGTTCACAGTGTAGACCAGCGGAGGGCTTCAATGTCAGTACACCCGTTCACAGTGTAGACCAGCGGAGGGCTTCAATGTCAGTACACCCGTTCACAGTGTTGACCAGCGGAGGGCTTCAATGACAGTACACCCATTCACACAGTGTAGACCAGCGGAGAACTTCAATGTCAGTACACCCGTTCACAGTGTAGACCAGCGGAGGGCTTCAATGTCAGTACACCCGTTCACAGTGTTGACCAGCGGAGGGCTTCAATGTCAGTACACCCATTCACACAGTGTAGACCAGCAGAGGGATTCAATGTCAGTACACCCGTTCACAGTGTTGACCAGCAGAGGGCTTCAATGTCAATACACCCGTTCACAGTGTAGACCAGCGGAGGGCTTCAATGTCAGTACACCCGTTCACAGTGTTGACCAGCGGAGGGCTTCAATGTCAGTACACCCGTTCACAGTGTAGACTAGCGGAGGGCTTCAATGTCAGTACACCCATTCACACAGTGTAGACCAGCGGAGGGCTTCAATGTCAGTACACCCGTTCACAGTGTAGACCAGCGGAGGGCTTCAATGTCAGTACACCCATTCACAGTTTCGACCAGCGGAGGGCTTCAATGTCAGTACACCCATTCACACAGTGTAGACCAGCGGAGGGCTTCAATGTCAGTACACCCGTTCACAGTGTAGACCAGCAGAGGGCTTCAATGTCAGTACACCCGTTCACAGTGTTGACCAGCAGAGGGCTTCAATGTCAATACACCCGTTCACAGTGTAGACCAGCGGAGGGCTTCAATGTCAGTACACCCGTTCACAGTGTTGACCAGCGGAGGGCTTCAATGTCAGTACACCCGTTCACAGTGTAGACCAGCGGAGGGCTTCAATGTCAGTACACCCGTTCACAGTGTAGACCAGCGGAGGGCTTCAATGTCAGTACACCCGTTCACAGTGTTGACCAGCGGAGGGCTTCAATGTCAGTACACCCATTCACACAGTGTAGACCAGCGGAGGGATTCAATGTCAGTACACCCGTTCACAGTGTAGACCAGCGGAGGGCTTCAATATCAGTACACCCGTTCACAGTGTTGACCAGCAGAGGGCTTCAATGTCAATACACCCGTTCACAGTGTAGTCCAGCGGAGGGCTTCAATATCAGTACACCCGTTCACAGTGTAGACCAGCGGAGGGCTTCAATGTCAGTACACCCATTCACACAGTGTAGACCAGCGGAGGGCTTCAATGTCAGTACACCCGTTCACAGTGTAGACCAGCGGAGGGCTTCAATGTCAGCACACCCGTTCACAGTGTAGACCAGCGGAGGGATTCAATGTCAGTACACCCATTCACAGTGTAGACCAGCGGGGGGCTTCAATGTCAGTACACCCATTCACAGTGTAGACCAGCGGAGGGCTTCAATGTCAGTACACCCGTTCACAGTGTAGACCAGCGGAGGGATTCAATGTCAGAACACCCGTTCACAGTGTAGACCAGCGGAGGGCTTCAATGTCAGTACACCCGTTCACAGTGTTGACCAGCGGAGGGCTTCAATGTCAGTACACCCGTTCACAGTGTAGACCAGCGGAGGGCTTCAATGTCAGTACACCCGTTCACAGTGTAGACCAGCGGAGGGCTTCAATGTCAGTACACCCGTTCACAGTGTTGACCAGCGGAGGGCTTCAATGACAGTACACCCATTCACACAGTGTAGACCAGCGGAGAACTTCAATGTCAGTACACCCGTTCACAGTGTAGACCAGCGGAGGGCTTCAATGTCAGTACACCCGTTCACAGTGTTGACCAGCGGAGGGCTTCAATGTCAGTACACCCATTCACACAGTGTAGACCAGCAGAGGGATTCAATGTCAGTACACCCGTTCACAGTGTTGACCAGCAGAGGGCTTCAATGTCAATACACCCGTTCACAGTGTAGACCAGCGGGGGGATTCAATGTCAGTACACCAGTTCACAGTGTAGACCAGCGGAGGGCTTCAACGTCAGTACACACGTTCACACAGTGTTGACCAGCGGAGGGCTTCAATGTCAGTACACCCTTTCACAGTGTTGACCAGCGGAGGGCTTCAATGTCAGTATACCCATTCACAGTGTAGACCAGCGGAGGGCTTCAATGTCAGTACACCCATTCACAGTGTAGACCAGCGGAGGGCTTCAATGTCAGTACACCCGTTCACAGTGTAGACCAGCGGAGGGCTTCAATGTCAGTACACCCGTTCACAGTGTAGACCAGCGGAGGGCTTCAATGTCAGTACACCCGTTCACAGTGTTGACCAGCGGAGGGCTTCAATGTCAGTACACCCGTTCACAGTGTATACCAGCGGAGGGCTTCAATGTCAGTACTCCCGTTCACAGTGTTGACCAGCGGAGGGCTTCAATGTCAGTACACCCATTCACACAGTGTAGACCAGCAGAGGGCTTGAATGTCAGTACACCCGTTCACAGTGTTGACCAGCAGAGGGCTTCAATGTCAATACACCCGTTCACAGTGTAGACCAGCGGAGGGTTCAATGTCAGTACACCCGTTCACAGTGTTGACCAGCAGAGGGCTTCAATGTCAATACACCCGTTCACAGTGTAGACCAGCGGAGGGCTTCAATGTCAGTACACCCGTTCACAGTGTAGACCAGCGGAGGGCTTCAATGTCAGTACACCCGTTCACAGTGTTGACCAGCGGAGGGCTTCAATGTCAGTACACCCATTCACACAGTGTAGACCAGCAGAGGGATTCAATGTCAGTACACCCGTTCACAGTGTTGACCAGCAGAGGGCTTCAATGTCAATACACCCGTTCACAGTGTAGACCAGCGGGGGGATTCAATGTCAGTACACCAGTTCACAGTGTAGATCAGCGGAGGGCTTCAACGTCAGTACACACGTTCACACAGTGTTGACCAGCGGAGGGCTTCAATGTCAGTACACCCTTTCACAGTGTTGACCAGCGGAGGGCTTCAATGTCAGTATACCCATTCACAGTGTAGACCAGCGGAGGGCTTCAATGTCAGTACACCCATTCACAGTGTAGACCAGCGGAGGGCTTCAATGTCAGTACACCCGTTCACAGTGTAGACCAGCGGAGGGCTTCAATGTCAGTACACCCGTTCACAGTGTAGACCAGCGGAGGGCTTCAATGTCAGTACACCCGTTCACAGTGTTGACCAGCGGAGGGCTTCAATGTCAGTACACCCGTTCACAGTGTAGACCAGCGGAGGGCTTCAATGTCAGTACACCCATTCACACAGTGTAGACCAGCGGAGGTCTTCAATGTCAGTACACCCGTTCACAGTGTATACCAGCGGAGGGCTTCAATGTCAGTACTCCCGTTCACAGTGTTGACCAGCGGAGGGCTTCAATGTCAGTACACCCATTCACACAGTGTAGACCAGCAGAGGGCTTGAATGTCAGTACACCCGTTCACAGTGTTGACCAGCAGAGGGCTTCAATGTCAATACACCCGTTCACAGTGTAGACCAGCGGAGGGTTCAATGTCAGTACACCCGTTCACACAGTGTAGACCAGCGGAGGGCTTCAATGTCAGTACACCCATTCACACATTGTAGACCAGCGGAGGGCTTCAATGTCAGTACACCCGTTCACAGTGTATACCAGCGGAGGGCTTCAATGTCAGTACACCCATTCACACAGTGTAGACCAGCAGAGGGCTTCAATGTCAGTACACCCGTTCACAGTGTTGACCAGCAGAGGGCTTCAATGTCAATACACCCGTTCACAGTGTAGACGAGCGGAGGGTTCAATGTCAGTACACCCGTTCACAGTGTAGACCAGCGGAGGGCTTCAATGTCAGTACACCCGTTCACAGTGTTGACCAGCGGAGGGCTTCAATGTCAGTACACCCGTTCACAGTGTTGACCAGCGGAGGGATTCAATATCATACACTCGTTCACAGTGTAGACCAGCGGAGGGCTTCAATGTCAGTACACCCGTTTTCAGTGTAGACCAGCGGAGGGCTTCAATGTCAGCACACCCGTTCACAGTGTAGACCAGCGGAGGGCTTCAATGTCAGTACACCCGTTCACAGTGTAGACCAGCGGAGGGCTTCAATGTCAGCACACCCGTTCACAGTGTTGACCAGCGGAGGGCTTCAATGTCAGCACACCCGTTCACAGTGTACACCAGCGGAGAGCTTCAATGTCAGTACACCCGTTCACAGTGTAGACCAGAGGAGGGCTTCAATGTCATTACACTTGTTCACAGTGTAGACCAGCGGAGAGCTTCAATGTCAGTACACCCATTCACAGTGTTGACCAGCGGAGGGCTTCAATGTCAGTACACCCGTTCACACAGTGTAGACCAGCGGAGGGCTTCAATGTCAGTACACCCGTTCACAGTGCTGACCAGCGGAGGGCTTCAATGTCAGTACACCCATTCACACAGTGTAGACCAGCGGAGGGCTTCAATGACAGTACACACGTTCACAGTGTTGACCAGCAGAGGGCTTCAATGTCAGTACACCCGTTTACAGTGTAGACCAGCGGAGGGCTTCAATGTCAGTACACCCGTTCACAGTGTTGACCAGCGGAGGGCTTCAATGTCAGTACACCCGTTCACAGTGTTGACCAGCGGAGGGATTCAATATCAGTACACCCGTTCACAGTGTAGACCAGCGGAGGGCTTCAATGTCAGTACACCCGTTCACAGTGTAGACCAGCGGAGGGCTTCAAATGCAGTACACCCGTTCACACAGTGTTGACCAGCGGAGGGCTTCAATGTCAGTACACCCATTCACAGTGTAGACCAGCGGAGGGCTTCAATGTCAGTACACCCGTTCACAGTGTAGACCAGCAGAGGGCTTCAATGTCAGCACACCCGTTCACAGTGTTGACCAGCGGAGGGCTTCAATGTCAGCACACCCGTTCACAGTGTACACCAGCGGAGGGCTTCAATGTCAGTACACCCGTTCACAGTGTAGACCAGAGGAGGGCTTCAATGTCAGTACACTTGTTCACAGTGTAGACCAGCGGAGAGCTTCAATGTCAGTACACCCATTCACAGTGTTGACCAGCGGAGGGCTTCAATGTCAGTACACCCGTTCACACAGTGTAGACCAGCGGAGGTCTTCAATGTCAGTACACCCGTTCACAGTGTATACAAGCGGAGGGCTTCAATGTCAGTACTCCCGTTCACAGTGTTGACCAGCGGAGGGCTTCAATGTCAGTACACCCATTCACACAGTGTAGACCAGCAGAGGGCTTCAATGTCAGTACACCCGTTCACAGTGTTGACCAGCAGAGGGCTTCAATGTCAGTACACCCGTTCACACAGTGTAGACCAGCGGAGGTCTTCAATGTCAGTACACCCGTTCACAGTGTATACCAGCAGAGGGCTTCAATGTCAGTACACCCGTTCACAGTGTTGACCAGCAGAGGGTTTCAATGTCAATACACCCGTTCACAGTGTAGACGAGCGGAGGGTTCAATGTCAGTACACCCGTTCACAGTGTAGACCAGCGGAGGGCTTCAATGTCAGTACACCCGTTCACAGTGTTGACCAGCGGAGGGCTTCAAAGTCAGTACACCCGTTCACAGTGTTGACCAGCGGAGGGATTCAATATCTGTACACTCGTTCACAGTGTAGACCAGCGGAGGGCTTCAATGTCAGTACACCCGTTTTCAGTGTAGACCAGCGGAGGGCTTCAATGTCAGCACACCCGTTCACAGTGTAGACCAGCGGGGGGCTTCAATGTCAGTACACCCGTTCACAGTGTAGACCAGCGGAGGGCTTCAATGTCAGCACACCCGTTCACAGTGTTGACCAGCGGAGGGCTTCAATGTCAGCACACCCGTTCACAGTGTACACCAGCGGAGAGCTTCAATGTCAGTACACCCGTTCACAGTGTAGACCAGAGGAGGGCTTCAATGTCATTACACTTGTTCACAGTGTAGACCAGCGGAGAGCTTCAATGTCTGTACACCCATTCACAGTGTTGACCAGCGGAGGGCTTCAATGTCAATACACCCGTTCACACAGTGTAGACCAGCGGAGGGCTTCAATGTCAGTACACCCGTTCACAGTGCTGACCAGCGGAGGGCTTCAATGTCAGTACACCCATTCACACAGTGTAGACCAGCGGAGGGCTTCAATGACAGTACACACGTTCACAGTGTTGACCAGCAGAGGGCTTCAATGTCAGTACACCCGTTTACAGTGTAGACCAGCGGAGGGCTTCAATGTCAGTACACCCGTTCACAGTGTTGACCAGCGGAGGGCTTCAATGTCAGTACACCCGTTCACAGTGTTGACCAGCGGAGGGATTCAATATCAGTACACCCGTTCACAGTGTAGACCAGCGGAGGTCTTCAATGTCAGTACACCCGTTCACAGTGTAGACCAGCGGAGTGCTTCAATGTCAGTACACCAGTTCAGAGTGTAGACCAGCGGAGGGCTTCAAATGCAGTACACCCGTTCACACAGTGTTGACCAGCGGAGGGCTTCAATGTCAGTACACCCATTCACAGTGTAGACCAGCGGAGGGCTTCAATGTCAGTACACCCGTTCACAGTGTAGACCAGCGGAGGGCTTCAATGTCAGCACACCCGTTCACAGTGTTGACCAGCGGAGGGCTTCAATGTCAGCACACCCGTTCACAGTGTACACCAGCGGAGGGCTTCAATGTCAGTACACCCGTTCACAGTGTAGACCAGAGGAGGGCTTCAATGTCAGTACACTTGTTCACAGTGTAGACCAGCGGAGAGCTTCAATGTCAGTACACCCATTCACAGTGTTGACCAGCGGAGGGCTTCAATGTCAGTACACCCGTTCACACAGTGTAGACCAGCGGAGGTCTTCAATGTCAGTACACCCGTTCACAGTGTATACCAGCGGAGGGCTTCAATGTCAGTACTCCCGTTCACAGTGTTGACCAGCGGAGGGCTTCAATGTCAGTACACCCATTCACACAGTGTAGACCAGCAGAGGGCTTCAATGTCAGTACACCCGTTCACAGTGTTGACCAGCAGAGGGCTTCAATGTCAATACACCCGTTCACAGTGTAGACCAGCGGAGAGCTTCAATGTCAGTACACCCATTCACAGTGTTGACCAGCGGAGGGCTTCAATGTCAGTACACCCGTTCACACAGTGTAGACCAGCGGAGGTCTTCAATGTCAGTACACCCGTTCACAGTGTATACCAGCAGAGGGCTTCAATGTCAGTACACCCGTTCACAGTGTTGACCAGCAGAGGGCTTCAATGTCAATACACCCGTTCACAGTGTAGACGAGCGGAGGGTTCAATGTCAGTACACCCGTTCACAGTGTAGACCAGCGGAGGGCTTCAATGTCAGTACACCCGTTCACAGTGTTGACCAGCGGAGGGCTTCAATGTCAGTACACCCGTTCACAGTGTTGACCAGCGGAGGGATTCAATATCAGTACACTCGTTCACAGTGTAGACCAGCGGAGGGCTTCAATGTCAGTACACCCGTTTTCAGTATAGTCCAGCGGAGGGCTTCAATGTCAGCACACCCGTTCACAGTGTAGACCAGCGGAGGGCTTCAATGTCAGTACACCCGTTCACAGTGTAGACCAGCGGAGGGCTTCAATGTCAGCACACCCGTTCACAGTGTTGACCAGCGGAGGGCTTCAATGTCAGCACACCCGTTCACAGTGTACACCAGCGGAGAGCTTCAATGTCAGTACACCCGTTCACAGTGTAGACCAGAGGAGGGCTTCAATGTCATTACACTTGTTCACAGTGTAGACCAGCGGAGAGCTTCAATGTCAGTACACCCATTCACAGTGTTGACCAGCGGAGGGCTTCAATGTCAGTACACCCGTTCACACAGTGTAGACCAGCGGAGGGCTTCAATGTCAGTACACCCGTTCACAGTGCTGACCAGCGGAGGGCTTCAATGTCAGTACACCCATTCACACAGTGTAGACCAGCGGAGGGCTTCAATGACAGTACACACGTTCACAGTGTTGACCAGCAGAGGGCTTCAATGTCAGTACACCCGTTTACAGTGTAGACCAGCGGAGGGCTTCAATGTCAGTACACCCGTTCACAGTGTTGACCAGCGGAGGGCTTCAATGTCAGTACACCCGTTCACAGTGTTGACCAGCGGAGGGATTCAATATCAGTACACCCGTTCACAGTGTAGACCAGCGGAGGGCTTCAATGTCAGTACACCCGTTCACAGTGTAGACCAGCGGAGTGCTTCAATGTCAGTACACCAGTTCAGAGTGTAGACCAGCGGAGGGCTTCAAATGCAGTACACCCGTTCACACAGTGTTGACCAGCGGAGGGCTTCAATGTCAGTACACCCATTCACAGTGTAGACCAGCGGAGGGCTTCAATGTCAGTACACCCGTTTTCAGTGTAGACCAGCGGAGGGCTTCAATGTCAGCACACCCGTTCACAGTGTAGACCAGCGGAGGGCTTCAATGTCAGTACACCCGTTCACAGTGTAGACCAGCGGAGGGCTTCAATGTCAGCACACCCGTTCACAGTGTTGACCAGCGGAGGGCTTCAATGTCAGCGCACCCGTTCACAGTGTGCACCAGCGGAGAGCTTCAAGGTCAGTACACCCGTTCACAGTGTTGACCAGCGGAGGGCTTCAATGTCAGTACACCCGTTCACAGTGTTGACCAGCGGAGGGATTCAATATCAGTACACCCGTTCACAGTGTAGACCAGCGGAGGGCTTCAATGTCAGTACACCCGTTCACAGTGTAGACCAGCGGAGGGCTTCAATGTCAGTACACCAGTTCAGAGTGTAGACCAGCGGAGGGCTTCAAATGCAGTACACCCGTTCACACAGTGTTGACCAGCGGAGGGCTTCAATGTCAGTACACCCATTCACAGTGTAGACCTGCGGAGGGCTTCAATGTCAGTACACCCGTTCACAGTGTAAACCAGCGGAGGGCTTCAATGTCAGCACACCCGTTCACAGTGTTGACCAGCGGAGGGCTTCAATGTCAGCACACCCGTTCACAGTGTTGACCAGCGGAGGGCTTCAATGTCAGTACACCCGTTCACAGTGTAGACCAGAGGAGGGCTTCAATGTCAGTACACTTGTTCACAGTGTAGACCAGCGGAGAGCTTCAATGTCAGTACACCCATTCACAGTGTTGACCAGCGGAGGGCTTCAATGTCAGTACCCCCGTTCACACAGTGTAGACCAGCGGAGGGCTTCAATGTCAGTACACCCGTTCACAGTGCTGACCAGCGGAGGGCTTCAATGTCAGTACACCCATTCACACAGTGTAGACCAGCGGAGGGCTTCAATGTCAGTACACACGTTCACAGTGTTGACCAGCAGAGGGCTTCAATGTCAGTACACCCGTTTACAGTGTAGACCAGCGGAGGGCTTCAATGTCAGTACACCCGTACACAGTGTTGACCAGCGGAGGGCTTCAATGTCAGTACACCCGTTCACAATGTTGACCAGCGGAGGGATTCAATATCAGTACACCCGTTCACAGTGTAGACCAGCGGAGGGCTTCAATGTCAGTACAACCGTTCACAGTGTAGACCAGCGGAGAGCTTCAATGTCAGTACACCCATTCACAGTGTTGACCAGCGGAGGGCTTCAATGTCAGTACACCCGTTCACACAGTGTAGACCAGCGGAGGTCTTCAATGTCAGTACACCCGTTCACAGTGTATACCAGCGGAGGGCTTCAATGTCAGTACTCCCGTTCACAGTGTTGACCAGCGGAGGGCTTCAATGTCAGTACACCCATTCACACAGTGTAGACCAGCAGAGGGCTTCAATGTCAGTACACCCGTTCACAGTGTTGACCAGCAGAGGGCTTCAATGTCAATACACCCGTTCACAGTGTAGACCAGCGGAGAGCTTCAATGTCAGTACACCCATTCACAGTGTTGACCAGCGGAGGGCTTCAATGTCAGTACACCCGTTCACACAGTGTAGACCAGCGGAGGTCTTCAATGTCAGTACACCCGTTCACAGTGTATACCAGCAGAGGGCTTCAATGTCAGTACACCCGTTCACAGTGTTGACCAGCAGAGGGCTTCAATGTCAATACACCCGTTCACAGTGTAGACGAGCGGAGGGTTCAATGTCAGTACACCCGTTCACAGTGTAGACCAGCGGAGGGCTTCAATGTCAGTACACCCGTTCACAGTGTTGACCAGCGGAGGGCTTCAATGTCAGTACACCCGTTCACAGTGTTGACCAGCGGAGGGATTCAATATCAGTACACTCGTTCACAGTGTAGACCAGCGGAGGGCTTCAATGTCAGTACACCCGTTTTCAGTGTAGTCCAGCGGAGGGCTTCAATGTCAGCACACCCGTTCACAGTGTAGACCAGCGGAGGGCTTCAATGTCAGTACACCCGTTCACAGTGTAGACCAGCGGAGGGCTTCAATGTCAGCACACCCGTTCACAGTGTTGACCAGCGGAGGGCTTCAATGTCAGCACACCCGTTCACAGTGTACACCAGCGGAGAGCTTCAATGTCAGTACACCCGTTCACAGTGTAGACCAGAGGAGGGCTTCAATGTCATTACACTTGTTCACAGTGTAGACCAGCGGAGAGCTTCAATGTCAGTACACCCATTCACAGTGTTGACCAGCGGAGGGCTTCAATGTCAGTACACCCGTTCACACAGTGTAGACCAGCGGAGGGCTTCAATGTCAGTACACCCGTTCACAGTGCTGACCAGCGGAGGGCTTCAATGTCAGTACACCCATTCACACAGTGTAGACCAGCGGAGGGCTTCAATGACAGTACACACGTTCACAGTGTTGACCAGCAGAGGGCTTCAATGTCAGTACACCCGTTTACAGTGTAGACCAGCGGAGGGCTTCAATGTCAGTACACCCGTTCACAGTGTTGACCAGCGGAGGGCTTCAATGTCAGTACACCCGTTCACAGTGTTGACCAGCGGAGGGATTCAATATCAGTACACCCGTTCACAGTGTAGACCAGCGGAGGGCTTCAATGTCAGTACACCCGTTCACAGTGTAGACCAGCGGAGTGCTTCAATGTCAGTACACCAGTTCAGAGTGTAGACCAGCGGAGGGCTTCAAATGCAGTACACCCGTTCACACAGTGTTGACCAGCGGAGGGCTTCAATGTCAGTACACCCATTCACAGTGTAGACCAGCGGAGGGCTTCAATGTCAGTACACCCGTTCACAGTGTAGACCAGCGGAGGGCTTCAATGTCAGCACACCCGTTCACAGTGTTGACCAGCGGAGGGCTTCAATGTCAGCACACCCGTTCACAGTGTACACCAGCGGAGGGCTTCAATGTCAGTACACCCGTTCACAGTGTAGACCAGAGGAGGGCTTCAATGTCAGTACACTTGTTCACAGTGTAGACCAGCGGAGAGCTTCAATGTCAGTACACCCATTCACAGTGTTGACCAGCGGAGGGCTTCAATGTCAGTACACCCGTTCACACAGTGTAGACCAGCGGAGGTCTTCAATGTCAGTACACCCGTTCACAGTGTATACCAGCGGAGGGCTTCAATGTCAGTACTCCCGTTCACAGTGTTGACCAGCGGAGGGCTTCAATGTCAGTACACCCATTCACACAGTGTAGACCAGCAGAGGGCTTCAATGTCAGTACACCCGTTCACAGTGTTGACCAGCAGAGGGCTTCAATGTCAATACACCCGTTCACAGTGTAGACCAGCGGAGGGCTTCAAATGCAGTACACCCGTTCACACAGTGTTGACCAGCGGAGGGCTTCAATGTCAGTACACCCGTTCACAGTGTTGACCAGCGGAGGGCTTCAATGTCAGTACACCCGTTCACAGTGTTGACCAGCGGAGGGATTCAATATCAGTACACTCATTCACAGTGTAGACCAGCGGAGGGCTTCAATGTCAGTACACCCGTTTTCAGTGTAGACCAGCGGAGGGCTTCAATGTCAGCACACCCGTTCACAGTGTAGACCAGCGGAGGGCTTCAATGTCAGTACACCCGTTCACAGTGTAGACCAGCGGAGGGCTTCAATGTCAGCACACCCGTTCACAGTGTTGACCAGCGGAGGGCTTCAATGTCAGCGCACCCGTTCACAGTGTGCACCAGCGGAGAGCTTCAAGGTCAGTACACCCGTTCACAGTGTTGACCAGCGGAGGGCTTCAATGTCAGTACACCCGTTCACAGTGTTGACCAGCGGAGGGATTCAATATCAGTACACCCGTTCACAGTGTAGACCAGCGGAGGGCTTCAATGTCAGTACACCCGTTCACAGTGTAGACCAGCGGAGGGCTTCAATGTCAGTACACCAGTTCAGAGTGTAGACCAGCGGAGGGCTTCAAATGCAGTACACCCGTTCACACAGTGTTGACCAGCGGAGGGCTTCAATGTCAGTACACCCATTCACAGTGTAGACCAGCGGAGGGCTTCAATGTCAGTACACCCGTTCACAGTGTAAACCAGCGGAGGGCTTCAATGTCAGCACACCCGTTCACAGTGTTGACCAGCGGAGGGCTTCAATGTCAGCACACCCGTTCACAGTGTTGACCAGCGGAGGGCTTCAATGTCAGTACACCCGTTCACAGTGTAGACCAGAGGAGGGCTTCAATGTCAGTACACTTGTTCACAGTGTAGACCAGCGGAGAGCTTCAATGTCAGTACACCCATTCACAGTGTTGACCAGCGGAGGGCTTCAATGTCAGTACCCCCGTTCACACAGTGTAGACCAGCGGAGGGCTTCAATGTCAGTACACCCGTTCACAGTGCTGACCAGCGGAGGGCTTCAATGTCAGTACACCCATTCACACAGTGTAGACCAGCGGAGGGCTTCAATGTCAGTACACACGTTCACAGTGTTGACCAGCAGAGGGCTTCAATGTCAGTACACCCGTTTACAGTATAGACCAGCGGAGGGCTTCAATGTCAGTACACCCGTACACAGTGTTGACCAGCGGAGGGCTTCAATGTCAGTACACCCGTTCACAATGTTGACCAGCGGAGGGATTCAATATCAGTACACCCGTTCACAGTGTAGACCAGCGGAGGGCTTCAATGTCAGTACAACCGTTCACAGTGTAGAACAGCGGAGTGCTTCAATGTAAGTACACCAGTTCACAGTGTAGACCAGCGGAGGGCTTCAAATGCAGTACACCCGTTCACACAGTGTAGACCAGCGGAGGGCTTCAATGTCAGTACACCCATTCACAGTGTAGACCAGCGGAGGGCTTCAATGTCAGTACACCCGTTCACAGTGTAGACCAGCGGAGGGCTTCAATGTCAGTACACCCGTTCACAGTGTAGACCAGCGGAGGGATTCAATATCAGTACACCCGTTCACAGTGTAGACTAGCGGAGGGCTCAATGTCAGTACACCCGTTCTCAGTGTAGACCAGCGGAGGGCTTCAATGTCAGTACACCCGTTCACAGTGTAGACCAGCGGAGGGCTTCAATGTCAGTACACCCGTTCACAGTGTAGACCAGCGGAGGGCTTCAATGTCAGCACAGCCGTTCACAGTGTTGACCAGCGGAGGGCTTCAATGTCAGCACAACCGTTCACAGTGTACACCAGCGGAGGGCTTCAATGTCAGTACACCCGTTGACAGTGTAGACCAGAGGAGGGCTTCAATGTCAGTACACTTGTTCACAGTGTAGACCAGCGGAGAGCTTCAATGTCATTACACCAATTCACAGTGTTGACAAGCGGAGGGCTTCAATGTCAGTACACCCGTTCACACAGTGTAGACCAGCGGAGTGCTTCAATGTCAGTACACCCGTTCACAGTGCTGACCAGCGGAGGGCTTCAATGTCAGTACACAAGTTCACAGTGCTGACCAGCAGAGGGCTTCAATGTCAGTACACCCGTTTACAGTGTAGACCAGCGGAGGGCTTCAATGTCAGTACACCCGTTCACAGTGTTGACCAGCGGAGGGCTTCAATGTCAGTACACCCGTTCACAGTGTTGACCAGCGGAGGGATTCAATATCAGTACACCCGTTCACAGTGTAGACCAGCGGAGGGCTTCAATGTCAGTACACCCGTTCACAGTGTAGACCAGCGGAGGGCTTCAATGTCAGTACTCCCGTTCACAGTGTTGACCAGCGGAGGGCTTCAAATGCAGTACACCCGTTCACTGTGTAGACCAGCAGAGGGCTTCAATGTCAGTACACCCATTCACACAGTGTAGACCAGCGGAGGGCTTCAATGTCAGTACACCCATTCACAGTGTTGACCAGCGGAGGGCATCAATGTCAGTACACCCGTTCACAGTGTAGACCAGCGGAGGGCTTCAATGTCAGTACACCCGTTCACAGTGTAGACCAGCGGAGGGCTTCAATGTCAGTACACCCGTTCACAGTGTAGACCAGCGGAGGGATTCAATGTCAGTACACCCGTTCACAGTGTAGACCAGCGGAGGGCTTCAATGTCAGTACACCCGTTCACAGTGTAGACCAGCGGAGGGCTTCAATGTCAGTACACCCGTTCACAGTGTTGACCAGCAGAGGGCTTCAATGTCAATACACCCGTTCACAGTGTAGACCAGCGGAGGGCTTCAATGTCAGTACACCCGTTCACAGTGTAGACCAGCGGAGGGCTTCAATGTCAGTACACCCTTTCACACAGTGTAGACCAGCGGAGGGCTTCAATGTCAGAACACCCGTTCACAGTGTAGACCAGCGGAGGGCTTCAATGTCAGTACACCCGTTCACAGTGTTGACCAGCGGAGGGCTTCAATGTCAGTACACCCATTCACACAGTGTAGACCAGCAGAGGGCTTCAATGTCAGTACACCCGTTCACAGTGTTGACCAGCAGAGGGCTTCAATGTCAATTCACACGTTCACAGTGTAGACCAGCGGAGGGCTTCAATGTCAGTACACCAGTTCACAGTGTAGACCAGCGGAGGGCTTCAAATGCAGTACACCCGTTCACAGTGTAGACCAGCGGAGGGCTTCAACGTCAGTACACCCGTTCACACAGTGTTGACCAGCGGTGGGCTTCAATGTCAGTACACCCATTCACAGTGTAGACCAGCGGAGGGCTTCAATGTCAGTACACCCGTTCACAGTGTAGACCAGCGGAGGGCTTCAATGTCAGTACACCCGTTCACAGTGTTGACCAGCGGAGGGCTTCAATGTCAGTACTCCGTTCACAGTGTAGACCAGCGGAGGGCTTCAATGTCAGTACACCCGTTCACAGTGTAGACCAGCGGAGGGCTTCAATGTCAGTACACCCGTTCACATTGTTGACCAGCGGAGGGCTTCAATGTCAGTACACCCGTTCACAGTGTAGACTAGCGGAGGGCTTCAATGTCAGTACACCCATTCACACAGTGTAGACTAGCGGAGGGCTTCAATGTCAGTACACCCGTGCACAGTGTAGACCAGCGGAGGGCTTCAATGTCAGTACACCCGTTCACAGTGTTGACCAGCGGAGGGCTTCAATGTCAGTACACCCATTCATACAGTGTAGACCAGCAGAGGGCTTCAATGTCAGTACACCCGTTCACAGTGTTGACCAGCAGAGGGCTTCAATGTCAATACACACGTTCACAGTGTAGACCAGCGAGGGGATTCAATGTCAGTACACCAGTTCACAGTGTAGACCAGCGGAGGGCTTCAACGTCAGTACACCCGATCACACAGTGTTGACCAGCGGAGGGCTTCAATGTCAGTACACCCTTTCACAGTGTTGACCAGCGGAGGGCTTCAATGTCAGTACACCCATTCACAGTGTAGACAAGCGGAGGGCTTCAATGTCAGTACACCCATTCACAGTGTAGACCAGCGGAGGGCTTCAATGTCAGTACACCCGTTCACAGTGTAGACCAGCGGAGGGCTTCAATGTCAGTACACCTGTTCACAGTGTAGACCAGCGGAGGGCTTCAATGTCAGTACACCCGTTCACAGTGTTGACCAGCGGAGGGCTTCAATGTCAGTACACCCGTTCACAGTGTAGACCAGCGGAGGGCTTCAATGTCAGTACACCCATTCACACAGTGTAGACCAGCGGAGGGCTTCAATGTCAGTACACCCGTTCACAGTGTAGACCAGCGGAGGGCTTCAATGTCAGTACACCCGTTCACAGTGTTGACCAGCGGAGGGCTTCAATGTCAGTACACCCATTCACACAGTGTAGACCAGCAGAGGGCTTCAATGTCAGTACACCCGTTCACAGTGTTGACCAGCAGAGGGCTTCAATGTCAATACACCCGTTCACAGTGTAGACCAGCGGAGTGCTTCAATGTCAGTACACCAGTTCACAGTGTAGACCAGCGGAGGGCTTCAAATGCAGTACACCCGTTCACAGTCTAGACCAGCGGAGGGCTTCAACGTCAGGACACCCGTTCACACAGTGTTGACCAGCGGAGGGCTTCAATGTCAGTAAACCCATTCACAGTGTAGACCAGCGGAGGGCTTCAATGTCAGTACACCCGTTCACAGTGTAGACCAGCGGAGGGCTTCAATGTCAGTACACCCGTTCACAGTGTTGACCAGCGGAGGGCTTCAATGTCAGTACACCCGTTCACAGTGTAGACCAGCGGAGGGCTTCAATGTCAGTACACACGTTCACAGTATAGACCAGCGGAGGGCTTCAATGTCAGTACACCCGTTCACAGTGTTGACCAGCGGAGGGCTTCAATGTCAGTACACCCGTTCACAGTGTAGACCAGCGGAGGGCTTCAATGTCAGTACACCCATTCACACAGTGTAGACCAGCGGAGGGCTTCAATGTCAGTACACCCGTTCAAAGTGTAGACCAGCGGAGGGCTTCAATGTCAGTACACCCGTTCACAGTGTTGAACAGCGGAGGGCTTCAATGTCAGTACACCCATTCATACAGTGTAGACCAGCAAAAGGCTTCAATGTCAGTACACCCGTTCACAGTGTTGACCAGCAGAGGGCTTCAATGTCAATACACCCGTTCACAGTGTAGACCAGCGGAGGGCTTCAATGTCAGTACACCAGTTCACAGTGTAGACCAGCGGAGGGCTTCAATGTCAGTACACCCGTTCACAGTGTTGACCAGCGGAGGGCTTCAATGTCAGTACACCCATTCACACAGTGTAGACCAGCAGAGGGCTTCAATGTCAGTACACCCGTTCACAGTGTTGACCAGCAGAGGGCTTCAATGTCAATTCACCCGTTCACAGTGTAGACCAGCGGAGGGCTTCAATGTCAGTACACCAGTTCACAGTGTAGACCAGCGGAGGGCTTCAAATGCAGTACACCCGTTCACAGTGTAGACCAGCGGAGGGCTTCAACGTCAGTACACCCGTTCACACAGTGTTGACCAGCGGTGGGCTTCAATGTCAGTACACCCATTCACAGTGTAGACCAGCGGAGGGCTTCAATGTCAGTACACCCGTTCACAGTGTAGACCAGCGGAGGGCTTCAATGTCAGTACACCCGTTCACAGTGTTGACCAGCGGAGGGCTTCAATGTCAGTACACCCGTTCACAGTGTAGACCAGCGGAGGGCTTCAATGTCAGTACACCCGTTCACAGTGTAGACCAGCGGAGGGCTTCAATGTCAGTACACCCGTTCACAGTGTTGACCAGCGGAGGGCTTCAATGTCAGTACACCCGTTCACAGTGTAGACTAGCGGAGGGCTTCAATGTCAGTACACCCATTCACACAGTGTAGACCAGCGGAGGGCTTCAATGTCAGTACACCCGTTCACAGTGTAGACCAGCGGAGGGCTTCAATGTCAGTACACCCGTTCACAGTGTTGACCAGCGGAGGGCTTCAATGTCAGTACACCCATTCATACAGTGTAGACCAGCAGAGGGCTTCAATGTCAGTACACCCGTTCACAGTGTTGACCAGCAGAGGGCTTCAATGTCAATACACACGTTCACAGTGTAGACCAGCGGGGGGGATTCAATGTCAGTACACCAGTTCACAGTGTAGACCAGCGGAGGGCTTCAACGTCAGTACACCCGATTACACAGTGTTGACCAGCGGAGGGTTTCAATGTCAGTACACCCTTTCACAGTGTTGACCAGCGGAGGGCTTCAATGTCAGTACACCCATTCACAGTGTAGACAAGCGGAGGGCTTCAATGTCAGTACACCCATTCACAGTGTAGACCAGCGGAGGGCTTCAATGTCAGTACACCCGTTCACAGTGTAGACCGGCGGAGGGCTTCAATTTCAGTACACCTGTTCACAGTGTAGACCAGCGGAGGGCTTCAATGTCAGTACACCCGTTCACAGTGTTGACCAGCGGAGGGCTTCAATGTCAGTACACCCGTTCACAGTGTAGACCAGCGGAGGTCTTCAATGTCAGTACACCCATTCACACAGTGTAGACCAGCGGAGGGCTTCAATGTCAGTACACCCGTTCACAGTGTAGACCAGCGGAGGGCTTCAATGTCAGTACACCCGTTCACAGTGTTGACCAGCGGAGGGCTTCAATGTCAGTACACCCATTCACACAGTGTAGACCAGCAGAGGGCTTCAATATCAGTACACCCGTTCACAGTGTTGACCAGCAGAGGGCTTCAATGTCAATACACCCGTTCACAGTGTAGACCAGCGGAGGGCTTCAATGTCAGTACACCAGTTCACAGTGTAGACCAGCGGAGGGCTTCAAATGCAGTACACCCGTTCACAGTCTAGACCAGCGGAGGGCTTCAACGTCAGTACACCCGTTCACACAGTGTTGACCAGCGGAGGGCTTCAATGTCAGTACACCCATTCACAGTGTAGACCAGCGGAGGGCTTCAATGTCAGTACACCCGTTCACAGTGTAGACCAGCGGAGGGCTTCAATGTCAGTACACCCGTTCACAGTGTTGACCAGCGGAGGGCTTCAATGTCAGTACACCCGTTCACAGTGTAGACCAGCGGAGGGCTTCAATGTCAGTACACCCGTTCACAGTATAGACCAGCGGAGGGCTTCAATGTCAGTACACCCGTTCACAGTGTTGACCAGCGGAGGGCTTCAATGTCAGTACACCCGTTCACAGTGTAGACCAGCGGAGGGCTTCAATGTCAGTACACCCATTCACACAGTGTAGACCAGCGGAGGGCTTCAATGTCAGTACACCCGTTCAAAGTGTAGACCAGCGGAGGGCTTCAATGTCAGTACACCCGTTCACAGTGTTGACCAGCGGAGGGCTTCAATGTCAGTACACCCATTCATACAGTGTAGACCAGCAGAAGGCTTCAATGTCAGTACACCCGTTCACAGTGTTGACCAGCAGAGGGCTTCAATGTCAATACACCCGTTCACAGTGTAGACCAGCGGAGGGCTTCAATGTCAGTACACCAGTTCACAGTGTAGACCAGCGGAGGGCTTCAACGTCAGTACACCCGTTCACACAGTGTTGACCAGCGGAGGGCTTCAATGTCAGTACACCCATTCACAGTGTAGACCAGCGGAGGGCTTCAATGTCAGTACACCCGTTCACAGTGTAGTCCAGCGGAGGGCTTCAATGTCAGTACACCCGTTCACAGTGTTGACCAGCGGAGGGCTTCAATGTCAGTACACCCGTTCACAGTGTTGACCAGCGGAGGGATTCAATATCAGTACACCCGTTCACAGTGTAGACCAGCGGAGGGCTTCAATGTCAGTACACCCGTTCACAGTGTAGACCAGCAGAGGGCTTCAATGTCAGTACACCCGTTCACAGTGTAGACCAGCGGAGGGCTTCAATGTCAGTACACCCGTTCACAGTGTTGACCAGCGGAGGGCTTCAATGTCAGTACACCCGTTCACAGTGTAGACCAGCGGAGGTCTTCAATGTCAGTACACCCATTCACACAGTGTAGACCAGCGGAGGGCTTCAATGTCAGTACACCCGTTCACAGTGTAGACCAGCGGAGGGCTTCAATGTCAGTACACCCGTTCACAGTGTTGACCAGCGGAGGGCTTCAATGTCAGTACACCCATTCACACAGTGTAGACCAGCAGAGGGCTTCAATATCAGTACACCCGTTCACAGTGTTGACCAGCAGAGGGCTTCAATGTCAATACACCCGTTCACAGTGTAGACCAGCGGAGGGCTTCAATGTCAGTACACCAGTTCACAGTGTAGACCAGCGGAGGGCTTCAAATGCAGTACACCCGTTCACAGTCTAGACCAGCGGAGGGCTTCAACGTCAGTACACCCGTTCACACAGTGTTGACCAGCGGAGGGCTTCAATGTCAGTACACCCATTCACAGTGTAGACCAGCGGAGGGCTTCAATGTCAGTACACCCGTTCACAGTGTAGACCAGCGGAGGGCTTCAATGTCAGTACACCCGTTCACAGTGTTGACCAGCGGAGGGCTTCAATGTCAGTACACCCGTTCACAGTGTAGACCAGCGGAGGGCTTCAATGTCAGTACACCCGTTCACAGTATAGACCAGCGGAGGGCTTCAATGTCAGTACACCCGTTCACAGTGTTGACCAGCGGAGGGCTTCAATGTCAGTACACCCGTTCACAGTGTAGACCAGCGGAGGGCTTCAATGTCAGTACACCCATTCACACAGTGTAGACCAGCGGAGGGCTTCAATGTCAGTACACCCGTTCAAAGTGTAGACCAGCGGAGGGCTTCAATGTCAGTACACCCGTTCACAGTGTTGACCAGCGGAGGGCTTCAATGTCAGTACACCCATTCATACAGTGTAGACCAGCAGAAGGCTTCAATGTCAGTACACCCGTTCACAGTGTTGACCAGCAGAGGGCTTCAATGTCAATACACCCGTTCACAGTGTAGACCAGCGGAGGGCTTCAATGTCAGTACACCAGTTCACAGTGTAGACCAGCGGAGGGCTTCAACGTCAGTACACCCGTTCACACAGTGTTGACCAGCGGAGGGCTTCAATGTCAGTACACCCATTCACAGTGTAGACCAGCGGAGGGCTTCAATGTCAGTACACCCGTTCACAGTGTAGTCCAGCGGAGGGCTTCAATGTCAGTACACCCGTTCACAGTGTTGACCAGCGGAGGGCTTCAATGTCAGTACACCCGTTCACAGTGTTGACCAGCGGAGGGATTCAATATCAGTACACCCGTTCACAGTGTAGACCAGCGGAGGGCTTCAATGTCAGTACACCCGTTCACAGTGTAGACCAGCAGAGGGCTTCAATGTCAGTACACCCGTTCACAGTGTAGACCAGCGGAGGGCTTCAATGTCAGTACACCCGTTCACAGTGTAGACCAGCGGAGGGCTTCAATGTCAGCACACCCGTTGACAGTGTTGACCAGCGGAGGGCTTCAATGTCAGCACACCGTTCACAGTGTAAACCAGCGGAGGGCTTCAATGTCAGTACACCCGTTCACAGTTTAGACCAGAGGAGGGCTTCAATGTCAGTACACTTGTTCACAGTGTAGACCAGCGGAGAGCTTCAATGTCAGTACACCCATTCACAGTGTTGATCAGCGGAGGGCTTCAATGTCAGTACACCCGTTCACACATTGTAGACCAGCGGAGGGCTTCAATGTCAGTACACCCGTTCACAGTGCTGACCAGCGGAGGGCTTGAATGTCAGTACACCCATTCACACAGTGTAGACCAGCGGAGGGCTTCAATGTCAGTACACCCGTTCACAGTGTTGACCAGCAGAGGGCTTCAATGTCAGTACACCCGTTTACAGTGTAGACCAGCGGAGGGCTTCAATGTCAGTACACCCGTTCACAGTGTTGACCAGCGGAGGGCTTCAATGTCAGTACACCCGTACACAGTGTTGACAAGCGGAGGGATTCAATATCAGTACACCCGTTCACAGTGTAGACCAGCGGAGGGCTTCAATGTCAGTACACCCATTCACAGTGTTGACCAGTGGAGGGCTTCAATGTCAGTACACCCGTTCACAGTGTTGACCAGCGGAGGGATTCAATATCAGTACACCCGTTCACAGTGTAGACCAGCGGAGGGCTTCAATGTCAGTACACCCGTTCACAGTGTTGACCAGTGGAGGGCTTCAATGTCAGTACACCAGTTCACAGTGTAGACCAGCGCAGGGCTTCAAATGCAGTACACCCGTTCACAGTGTAGACCAGCGGAGGGCATCAACGTCAGTACACCCGTTCACACAGTGTTGACCAGCGGAGGGCTTCAATGTCAGTACACCCATTCACAGTGTAGACCAGCGGAGGGCTTCAATGTCAGTACACCCGTTCACAGTGTAGACCAGCGGAGGGCTTCAATGTCAGTACACCCGTTCACAGTGTTGACCAGCGGAGGGCTTCAATGTCAGTACACCCGTTCACAGTGTTGAGCAGCGGAGGGATTCAATATCAGTACACCCGTTCACAGTGTAGACCAGCGGAGGGCTTCAATGTCAGTACACCCGTTCACAGTGTAGACCAGCGGAGGGCTTCAATGTCAGTACACCCGTTCACAGTGTAGACCAGCGGAGGGCTTCAATGTCAGTACACCCGTTCACAGTGTAGACCAGCGGAGGGCTTCAATGTCAGCACACCCGTTCACAGTGTTGACCAGCGGAGGGCTTCAATGTCAGTACACCAGTTCACAGTGTACACCAGCGGAGGGCTTCAATGTCAGTATACCCGTTCACAGTGTAGACCAGAGGAGGGCTTCAATGTCAGTACTCTTGTTCACAGTGTAGACGAGCGGAGAGCTTCAATGTCAGTACACCCATTCACAGTGTTGACCAGCGGTGGGCTTCAATGTCAGTACACCCGTTCACACATTGTAGACCAGCGGAGGGATTCAATATCAGTACACCCGTTCACAGTGTAGACCAGCGGAGGGCTTCAATGTCAGTACACCCCTTCACAGTGTAGACCAGCGGAGGGCTTCAATGTCAGTACACCCGTTCACAGTGTAGACCAGCGGAGGGCTTCAATGTCAGTACACCCGTTCACAGTGTAGACCAGCGGAGGGCTTCAATGTCAGCACACCCGTTCACAGTGTTGACCAGCGGAGGGCTTCAATGTCAGCACACCGTTCACAGTGTACACCAGCGGAGGGCTTCAATGTCAGTACACCCGTTCACAGTGTAGACCAGAGGAGGGCTTCAATGTCAGTACACTTGTTCACAGTGTAGACCAGCGGAGAGCTTCAATGTCAGTACACCCATTCACACTGTTGACCAGCGGAGGGCTTCAATGTCAGTACACCCGTTCACACATTGTAGACCAGCGGAGGGCTTCAATGTCAGTACACCCGTTCAAAGTGCTGACCAGCGGAGGGCTTCAATGTCAGTACACCCATTCACACAGTGTAGACCAGCGGAGGGCTTCAATGTCAGTACACCCTTTCACAGTGTTGACCAGCAGAGGGCTTCAATGTCAGTACACCCGTTTACAGTGTAGACCAGCGGAGGGCTTCAATGTCAGTACACCCGTTCACAGTGTTGACCAGCGGAGGGCTTCAATGTCAGTACACCCGTTCACAGTGTTGACCAGCGGAGGGATTCAATATCAGTACACCCGTTCACAGTGTAGACCAGCGGAGGGCTTCAATGTCAGTACACCCGTTCACAGTGTAGACCAGCGGAGGGCTTCAATGTCAGTACACCCGTTCACAGTGTAGACCAGCGGAGGGCTTCAATGTCAGTACACCCGTTCACAGTGTAGACCAGCGGAGGGCTTCAATGTCAGCACACCCGTTCACAGTGTTGACCAGCGGAGGGCTTCAATGTCAGCACACCCGTTCACAGTGTAGACTAGCGGAGGGCTTCAATGTCAGTACACCCGTTCACAGTGTAGACCAGCGGAGGGCTTCAATGTCAGTACACTTGTTCACAGTGTAGACCAGCGGAGGGCTTCAATGTCAGTACACCCGTTCACACAGTGTAGACCAGCGGAGGGCTTCAATGTCAGTACACCCGTTCACACAGTGTAGACCAGCAGAGGGCTTCAATGCCAGTATACCCGTTCACAGTGTAGACCAGAGGAGGGCTTCAATGTCAGTACTCTTGTTCACAGTGTAGACGAGCGGAGAGCTTCAATGTCAGTACACCCATTCACAGTGTTGACCAGCGGTGGGCTTCAATGTCAGTACACCCGTTCACACATTGTAGACCAGCGGAGGGATTCAATATCAGTACACCCGTTCACAGTGTAGACCAGCGGAGGGCTTCAATGTCAGTACACCCCTTCACAGTGTAGACCAGCGGAGGGCTTCAATGTCAGTACACCCGTTCACAGTGTAGACCAGCGGAGGGCTTCAATGTCAGTACACCCGTTCACAGTGTAGACCAGCGGAGGGCTTCAATGTCAGCACACCCGTTCACAGTGTTGACCAGCGGAGGGCTTCAATGTCAGCACACCGTTCACAGTGTACACCAGCGGAGGGCTTCAATGTCAGTACACCCGTTCACAGTGTAGACCAGAGGAGGGCTTCAATGTCAGTACACTTGTTCACAGTGTAGACCAGCGGAGAGCTTCAATGTCAGTACACCCATTCACACTGTTGACCAGCGGAGGGCTTCAATGTCAGTACACCCGTTCACACATTGTAGACCAGCGGAGGGCTTCAATGTCAGTACACCCGTTCAAAGTGCTGACCAGCGGAGGGCTTCAATGTCAGTACACCCATTCACACAGTGTAGACCAGCGGAGGGCTTCAATGTCAGTACACCCTTTCACAGTGTTGACCAGCAGAGGGCTTCAATGTCAGTACACCCGTTTACAGTGTAGACCAGCGGAGGGCTTCAATGTCAGTACACCCGTTCACAGTGTTGACCAGCGGAGGGCTTCAATGTCAGTACACCCGTTCACAGTGTTGACCAGCGGAGGGATTCAATATCAGTACACCCGTTCACAGTGTAGACCAGCGGAGGGCTTCAATGTCAGTACACCCGTTCACAGTGTAGACCAGCGGAGGGCTTCAATGTCAGTACACCCGTTCACAGTGTAGACCAGCGGAGGGCTTCAATGTCAGTACACCCGTTCACAGTGTAGACCAGCGGAGGGCTTCAATGTCAGCACACCCGTTCACAGTGTTGACCAGCGGAGGGCTTCAATGTCAGCACACCCGTTCACAGTGTAGACTAGCGGAGGGCTTCAATGTCAGTACACCCGTTCACAGTGTAGACCAGCGGAGGGCTTCAATGTCAGTACACTTGTTCACAGTGTAGACCAGCGGAGGGCTTCAATGTCAGTACACCCGTTCACACAGTGTAGACCAGCGGAGGGCTTCAATGTCAGTACACCCGTTCACAGTGCTGACCAGCGGAGGGCTTCAATGTCAGTACACCCATTCACACAGTGTAGACCAGCGGAGGGCTTCAATGTCAGTACACCCGTTCACAGTGTTGACCAGCACAGGGCTTCAATGTCAGTACACCCGTTTACAGTGTAGACCAGCGGAGGGCTTCAATGTCAGTACACCCGTTCACAGTTGTAGACCAGCAGAGGGCTTCAATGTCAGTACACCCGTTCACAGTGTAGACCAGCGGAGGGCTTCAATGTCAGTACACCCGTTCACAGTGTTGACCAGCGGAGGGCTTCAAATGCAGTACACCCGTTCACAGTGTAGACCAGCAGAGGGCTTCAATGTCAGTACACCCATTCACACAGTGTAGACCAGCGGAGGGCTGCAATGTCAGTACACCCGTTCACAGTGTAGACCAGCAGAGGGCTTCAATGTCAGTACACCCGTTCACAGTGTAGACCAGCGGAGGGCTTCAATGTCAGTACACTTGTTCACAGTGTAGACCAGCGGAGAGCTTCAATGTCAGTACACCCATTCACAGTGTTGACCAGCGGAGGGCTTCAATGTCAGTACACCCGTTCACACAGTGTAGACCAGCGGAGGGCTTCAATGTCAGTACACCCGTTCACAGTGCTGACCAGCGGAGGGCTTCAATGTCAGTACACCCATTCACACAGTGTAGACCAGCGGAGGGCTTCAATGTCAGTACACCCGTTCACAGTGTTGACCAGCAGAGGGCTTCAATGTCAGTACACCCGTTTACAGTGTAGACCAGCGGAGGGCTTCAATGTCAGTACACCCGTTCACAGTGTAGACCAGCAGAGGGCTTCAATGTCAGAACACCCGTTCACAGTGTAGACCAGCGGAGGGCTTCAATGTCAGTACACCCGTTCACAGTGTTGACCAGCGGAGGGCTTCGAATGCAGTACACCCGTTCACAGTGTAGACCAGCAGAGGGCTTCAATGTCAGTACACCCATTCACACAGTGTAGACCAGCGGAGGGCTTCAATGTCAGTACACCCGTTCACTGTGTAGACCAGCGGAGGGCTTCAATGTCAGTACCTTCATACACAGTGTTGACCAGCGGAGGGCTTCAATGTCAGTACACCCGTTCACAGTGTATACCAGCGGAGGGCTTCAATGTCAGTACACCCGTTCACAGTATAGACCAGCGGAGGGCTTCAATGTCAGTACACCCGTTCACAGTGTAGACTAGCGGAGGGCTTCAATGTCAGTACACCCGTTCACAGTGTAGACCTGCGGAGGGCTTCAATGTCAGTACACCCGTTCACAGTGTAGACCTGCGGAGGGCTTCAATGTCAGTACACCCGTTCACAGTGTAGAAAGGCGGAGAGCTTCAATGTCAGTACACCCGTTCACAGTGTTGACCAGCGGAGGGCTTCAATGTCAGTACACCCTTTCACACAGTGTAGACCAGCGGAGGGCTTCAATGTCAGTACACCCGTTCACAGTGTTGACCAGCGGAGGGCTTCAATGTCAGTAGACCCGTTCACAGTGTAGACCAGCGGAGGGCTTCAATGTCAGTACACACGTTCACAGTGTAGACCAGCAGAGGGCTTCAATGTCAGTACACCCGTTCACAGTGTAGACCAGCGGAGGGCTTCAATGTCAGTACACCCGTTCACAGTGTTGACCAGCGGAGGGCTTCAAATGCAGTACACCCGTTCACAGTGTAGACCAGCGGAGGGCTTCAATGTCAGTACACCCGTTCACAGTGTTGACCAGCGGAGGGCTTCAAATGCAGTACACCCGTTCACAGTGTAGACCAACGGAGGGCTTCAATGTCAGTACACCCGTTCACAGTGTAGACCAGCAGAGGGCTTCAATGTCAGTACACCCGTTCACAGTGTAGACCAGCGGAGGGCTTCAATGTCAGTACACCCGTTCACAGTGTTGACCAGCGGAGGGCTTCGAATGCAGTACACCCGTTCACAGTGTAGACCAGCAGAGGGCTTCAATGTCAGTACACCCATTCACACAGTGTAGACCAGCGGAGGGCTTCAATGTCAGTACACCCGTTCACTGTGTAGACCAGCGGAGGGCTTCAATGTCACTACCTTCATTCACAGTGTTGACCAGCGGAGGGCTTCAATGTCAGTACACCCGTTCACAGTGTATACCAGCGGAGGGCTTCAATGTCAGTACACCCGTTCACAGTGTAGACCAGCGGAGGGCTTCAATGTCAGTACACCCGTTCACAGTGTAGACCAGCGGAGGGCTTCAATGTCAGTACACCCGTTCACAGTGTAGACCAGCGGAGGGTTTCAATGTCAGTACACCCGTTCACAGTGTAGACCAGCGGAGGGCTTCAATGTCAGTACATCCGTTCACAGTGTTGAACAGCGGAGTGCTTCAATGTCAGCACACCCGTTCACAGTGTTGACCAGCGCAGGGCTTCAATGTCAGCACACCCGTTCACAGTGTAGACCAGCGGAGGGCTTCAATGTCAGTACACCGGTTCACCGTGTAGAAAGGCGGAGAGCTTCAATGTCAGTACACCCGTTCACAGTGTTGACCAGCGGAGGGCTTCAATGTCAGTACACCCTTTCACACAGTGTAGACCAGCGGTGGGCTTCAATGTCAGTACACCCGTTCACAGTGTTGACCAGCGGAGGGCTTCAATGTCAGTAGACCCGTTCACAGTGTAGACCAGCGGAGGGCTTCAATGTCAGTACACACGTTCACAGTGTAGACCAGCAGAGGGCTTCAATGTCAGTACACCCGTTCACAGTGTAGACCAGCGGAGGGCTTCAATGTCAGTACACCCGTTCACAGTGTTGACCAGCGGAGGGCTTCAAATGCAGTACACCCGTTCACAGTGTAGACCAGCGGAGGGCTTCAATGTCAGTACACCCGTTCACAGTGTTGACCAGCGGAGGGATTCAAATGCAGTACCCCCGTTCACAGTGTAGACCAGCGGAGGGCTTCAATGTCAGTACACCCGTTCACAGTGTAGACCAGCGGAGGGCTTCAATGTCAGTACACCCGTTCACAGTGTACACCAGCGGAGGGCTTCAATGTCAGTACACCCATTCACACAGTGTAGACCAGCAGAGGGCTTCAATGTCAGTACACCCGTTCACAGTGTTGACCAGCGGAGGGCTTCAAATGCAGTACACCCGTGCACAGTGTAGACCAGCGGAGGGCTTCAATGTCAGTACACCCGTTCACATTGTAGACCAGCGGAGGGCTTCAATGTCAGTACACCCGTTCACAGTGTAGACCAGCAGAGGGCTTCAATGTCAGTACACCCATTCACAGTGTTGACAAGCAGAGGGCTTCAATGTCAATACACGCGTTCACAGTGTAGACCAGCGGAGGGCTTCAATGTCAGTACACCAGTTCACAGTGTAGACCAGCGGAGGGCTTCAAATGCAGTACACCCGTTCACAGTGTAGACCAGCGGAGGGCTTCAACGTCAGTACACCCGTTCACACAGTGTTGACCAGCGGAGGGCTTCAATGTCAGTACACCCGTTCACAGTGTAGACCAGCGGAGTGCTTCAATGTCAGCACACCCGTTCACAGTGTTGTCCAGCGGAGGGCTTCAATGTCAGCACACCCGTTCACAGTGTTGACCAGTGCAGGGCTTCAATGTCAGCACACCCGTTCACAGTGTAGACCAGCGGAGGGCTTCAATGTCAGCACACCCGTTCACATTGTAGACCAGCGGAGGGCTTCAATGTCAGTACACCCATTCACAGTGTTGACCAGCGGAGGGCTTCAATGTCAGTACACCCATTCACACAGTGTAGACCAGCGGAGGGCTTCAATGTCAGTACACCCGTTCACAGTGTAGACCAGCAGAGGGCTTCAATGTCAGTACACCCGTTCACAGTGTAGACCAGCGGAGGGCTTCAATGTCAGTACAACCGTTCACAGTGTACACCAGCGGAGGGCTTCAATGTCAGTACACCCATTCACACAGTGTAGACCAGCAGAGGGCTTCAATGTCAGTACACCCGTTCACAGTGTTGACCAGCGGAGGGCTTCAAATGCAGTACACCAGTGCACAGTGTAGACCAGCGGAGGGCTTCAATGTCAGTACACCCGTTCACAGTGTAGACCAGCGGAGGGCTTCAATGTCAGTACACCCGTTCACAGTGTAGACCAGCAGTGGGCTTCAATGTCAGTACACCCATTCACAGTGTTGACCAGCAGAGGGCTGCAATGTCAATACACGCGTTCACAGTGTAGACCAGCGGTGGGCTTCAATGTCAGTACACCAGTTCACAGTGTAGACCAGCGCAGGGCTTCAAATGCAGTACACCCGTTCACAGTGTAGACCAGCGGAGGGCTTCAACGTCAGTACACCCGTTCACATAGTGTTGACCGGCGGAGGGCTTCAATGTCAGCACACCCGTTCACAGTGTTGTCCAGCGGAGGGCTTCAATGTCAGCACACCCGTTCACAGTGTTGACCAGTGCAGGGCTTCAATGTCAGCACACCCGTTCACAGTGTAGACCAGCGGAGGGCTTCAATGTCAGCACACCCGTTCACAGTGTAGACCAGCGGAGGGCTTCAATGTCAGTACACCCATTCACAGTGTTGACCAGCGGAGGGCTTCAATGTCAGTACACCCATTCACACAGTGTAGACCAGCGGAGGGCTTCAATGTCAGTACACCCGTTCACAGTGTAGTCCAGCAGAGGGCTTCAATGTCAGTACACCCGTTCACAGTGTAGACCAGCGGAGGGCTTCAGTGTCAGTACACCCGTTCACAGTGTTGAACAGCGGAGGGCTTCAAATGAAGTACACCCGTTCACAGTGTAGACCAGCAGAGGGCTTCAATGTCAGTACACCCATTCACAGTGTAGACCAGCGGAGGGCTTCAATGTCAGTACACCCGTTCACAGTGTTGACCAGCGGAGGGCTTCAAATGCAGTACACCCGTTCACAGTGTAGACCAGCAGAGGGCTTCAATGTCAGTACACCCATTCACAGTGTAGACCAGCGGAGGGCTTCAATGTCAGTACACCCATTCACAGTGTAGACCAGCGGAGGGCTTCAATGTCAGTACACCCGTTCACAGTGTTGACCAGCGGAGGGCTTCAAATGCAGTACACCCGTTCACAGTGTAGACCAGCGGAGGGCTTCAATGTCAGTACACCCATTCACACAGTGTAGACCAGCGGAGGGCTTCAATGTCAGTACACCCGTTCACAGTGTAGACCAGCGGAGGGCTTCAATGTCAGTACACCCGTTCACAGTGTTGACCAGCGGAAGGCTTCAATGTCAGTACACCCATTCACACAGTGTAGACCAGCGGAGGGCTTCAATGTCAGTACACCCGTTCACAGTGTAGACCAGCGGAGGGCTTCAATGTCAGTACACCCGTTCACAGTGTTGACCAGCGGAGGGCTTCAATATCAGTACACCCATTCACACAGTGTAGACCAGCAGAGGGCTTCAATGTCAGTACACCCGTTCACAGTGTTGACCAGCAGAGGGCTTCAATGTCAATACACCCGTTCACAGTGTAGACCAGCGGAGTGCTTCAATGTCAGTACACCAGTTCACAGTGTAGACCAGCGGAGGGCTTCAAATGCAGTACACCCGTTCACAGTCTAGACCAGCGGAGGGCTTCAACGTCAGTACACCCGTTCACACAGTGTTGACCAGCGGAGGGCTTCAATGTCAGTAAACCCATTCACAGTGTAGACCAGCGGAGGGCTTCAATGTCAGTACACCCGTTCACAGTGTAGACCAGCGGAGGGCTTCAATGTCAGTACACCCGTTCAGAGTGTTGACCAGCGGAGGGCTTCAATGTCAGTACACCCGTTCACAGTGTAGACCAGCGGAGGGCTTCAATGTCAGTACACCCGTTCACAGTATAGACCAGCGGAGGGCTTCAATGTCAGTACACCCGTTCACAGTGTTGACCAGCGGAGGGCTTCAATGTCAGTACACCCGTTCACAGTGTAGACCAGCGGAGGGCTTCAATGTCAGTACACCCATTCACACAGTGTAGACCAGCGGAGGGCTTCAATGTCAGTACACCCGTTCAAAGTGTAGACCAGCGGAGGGCTTCAATGTCAGTACACCCGTTCACAGTGTTGACCAGTGGAGGGCTTCAATGTCAGTACACCCATTCATACAGTGTAGACCAGCAGAAGGCTTCAATGTCAGTACACCCGTTCACAGTGTTGACCAGCAGAGGGCTTCAATGTCAATACACCCGTTCACAGTGTAGACCAGCGGAGGGCTTCAATGTCAGTACACCAGTTCACAGTGTAGACCAGCGGAGGGCTTCAATGTCAGTACACCCGTTCACAGTGTTGACCAGCGGAGGGCTTCAATGTCAGTACACCCATTCACACAGTGTAGACCAGCAGAGGGCTTCAATGTCAGTACACCCGTTCACAGTGTTGACCAGCAGAGGGCTTCAATGTCAATTCACCCGTTCACAGTGTAGACCAGCGGAGGGCTTCAATGTCAGTACACCAGTTCACAGTGTAGACCAGCGCAGGGCTTCAAATGCAGTACACCCGTTCACAGTGTAGACCAGCGGAGGGCTTCAACGTCAGTACACCCGTTCACATAGTGTTGACCGGCGGAGGGCTTCAATGTCAGCACACCCGTTCACAGTGTTGTCCAGCGGAGGGCTTCAATGTCAGCACACCCGTTCACAGTGTTGACCAGTGCAGGGCTTCAATGTCAGCACACCCGTTCACAGTGTAGACCAGCGGAGGGCTTCAATGTCAGCACACCCGTTCACAGTGTAGACCAGCGGAGGGCTTCAATGTCAGTACACCCATTCACAGTGTTGACCAGCGGAGGGCTTCAATGTCAGTACACCCATTCACACAGTGTAGACCAGCGGAGGGCTTCAATGTCAGTACACCCGTTCACAGTGTAGTCCAGCAGAGGGCTTCAATGTCAGTACACCCGTTCACAGTGTAGACCAGCGGAGGGCTTCAGTGTCAGTACACCCGTTCACAGTGTTGACCAGCGGAGGGCTTCAAATGAAGTACACCCGTTCACAGTGTAGACCAGCAGAGGGCTTCAATGTCAGTACACCCATTCACAGTGTAGACCAGCGGAGGGCTTCAATGTCAGTACACCCGTTCACAGTGTTGACCAGCGGAGGGCTTCAAATGCAGTACACCCGTTCACAGTGTAGACCAGCAGAGGGCTTCAATGTCAGTACACCCATTCACAGTGTAGACCAGCGGAGGGCTTCAATGTCAGTACACCCATTCACAGTGTAGACCAGCGGAGGGCTTCAATGTCAGTACACCCGTTCACAGTGTTGACCAGCGGAGGGCTTCAAATGCAGTACACCCGTTCACAGTGTAGACCAGCGGAGGGCTTCAATGTCAGTACACCCATTCACACAGTGTAGACCAGCGGAGGGCTTCAATGTCAGTACACCCGTTCACAGTGTAGACCAGCGGAGGGCTTCAATGTCAGTACACCCGTTCACAGTGTTGACCAGCGGAAGGCTTCAATGTCAGTCCACCCATTCACACAGTGTAGACCAGCGGAGGGCTTCAATGTCAGTACACCCGTTCACAGTGTAGACCAGCGGAGGGCTTCAATGTCAGTACACCCGTTCACAGTGTTGACCAGCGGAGGGCTTCAATATCAGTACACCCATTCACACAGTGTAGACCAGCAGAGGGCTTCAATGTCAGTACACCCGTTCACAGTGTTGACCAGCAGAGGGCTTCAATGTCAATACACCCGTTCACAGTGTAGACCAGCGGAGTGCTTCAATGTCAGTACACCAGTTCACAGTGTAGACCAGCGGAGGGCTTCAAATGCAGTACACCCGTTCACAGTCTAGACCAGCGGAGGGCTTCAACGTCAGTACACCCGTTCACACAGTGTTGACCAGCGGAGGGCTTCAATGTCAGTAAACCCATTCACAGTGTAGACCAGCGGAGGGCTTCAATGTCAGTACACCCGTTCACAGTGTAGACCAGCGGAGGGCTTCAATGTCAGTACACCCGTTCAGAGTGTTGACCAGCGGAGGGCTTCAATGTCAGTACACCCGTTCACAGTGTAGACCAGCGGAGGGCTTCAATGTCAGTACACCCGTTCACAGTATAGACCAGCGGAGGGCTTCAATGTCAGTACACCCGTTCACAGTGTTGACCAGCGGAGGGCTTCAATGTCAGTACACCCGTTCACAGTGTAGACCAGCGGAGGGCTTCAATGTCAGTACACCCATTCACACAGTGTAGACCAGCGGAGGGCTTCAATGTCAGTACACCCGTTCAAAGTGTAGACCAGCGGAGGGCTTCAATGTCAGTACACCCGTTCACAGTGTTGACCAGCGGAGGGCTTCAATGTCAGTACACCCATTCATACAGTGTAGACCAGCAGAAGGCTTCAATGTCAGTACACCCGTTCACAGTGTTGACCAGCAGAGGGCTTCAATGTCAATACACCCGTTCACAGTGTAGACCAGCGGAGGGCTTCAATGTCAGTACACCAGTTCACAGTGTAGACCAGCGGAGGGCTTCAATGTCAGTACACCCGTTCACAGTGTTGACCAGCGGAGGGCTTCAATGTCAGTACACCCATTCACACAGTGTAGACCAGCAGAGGGCTTCAATGTCAGTACACCCGTTCACAGTGTTGACCAGCAGAGGGCTTCAATGTCAATTCACCCGTTCACAGTGTAGACCAGCGGAGGGCTTCAATGTCAGTACACCAGTTCACAGTGTAGACCAGCGGAGGGCTTCAAATGCAGTACACCCGTTCACAGTGTAGACCAGCGGAGGGCTTCAACGTCAGTACACCCGTTCACACAGTGTTGACCAGCGGTGGGCTTCAATGTCAGTACACCCATTCACAGTGTAGACCTGCGGAGGGCTTCAATGTCAGTACACCCGTTCACAGTGTAGACCAGCGGAGGGCTTCAATGTCAGTACACCCGTTCACAGTGTTGACCAGCGGAGGGCTTCAATGTCAGTACACCCGTTCACAGTGTAGACCAGCGGAGGGCTTCAATGTCAGTACACCCGTTCACAGTGTAGACCAGCGGAGGGCTTCAATGTCAGTACACCCGTTCACAGTGTTGACCAGCGGAGGGCTTCAATGTCAGTACACCCGTTCACAGTGTAGACTAGCGGAGGGCTTCAATGTCAGTACACCCATTCACACAGTGTAGACCAGCGGAGGGCTTCAATGTCAGTACACCCGTTCACAGTGTTGACCAGCGGAGGGCTTCAATGTCAGTACACCCATTCATACAGTGTAGACCAGCAGAGGGCTTCAATGTCAGTACACCCGTTCACAGTGTTGACCAGCAGAGGGCTTCAATGTCAATACACACGTTCACAGTGTAGACCAGCGGGGGGATTCAATGTCAGTACACCAGTTCACAGTGTAGACCAGCGGAGGGCTTCAACGTCAGTACACCCGATCACACAGTGTTGACCAGCGGAGGGCTTCAATGTCAGTACACCCTTTCACAGTGTTGACCAGCGGAGGGCTTCAATGTCAGTACACCCATTCACAGTGTAGACAAGCGGAGGGCTTCAATGTCAGTACACCCATTCACAGTGTAGACCAGCGGAGGGCTTCAATGTCAGTACACCCGTTCACAGTGTAGACCAGCGGAGGGCTTCAATGTCAGTACACCTGTTCACAGTGTAGACCAGCGGAGGGCTTCAATGTCAGTACACCCGTTCACAGTGTTGACCAGCGGAGGGCTTCAATGTCAGTACACCCGTTCACAGTGTAGACCAGCGGAGGGTTTCAATGTCAGTACACCCATTCACACAGTGTAGACCAGCGGAGGGCTTCAATGTCAGTACACCCGTTCACAGTGTAGACCAGCGGAGGGCTTCAATGTCAGTACACCCGTTCACAGTGTTGACCAGCGGAGGGCTTCAATGTCAGTACACCCATTCACACAGTGTAGACCAGCAGAGGGCTTCAATATCAGTACACCCGTTCACAGTGTTGACCAGCAGAGGGCTTCAATGTCAATACACCCGTTCACAGTGTAGACCAGCGGAGGGCTTCAATGTCAGTACACCAGTTCACAGTGTAGACCAGCGGAGGGCTTCAAATGCAGTACACCCGTTCACAGTCTAGACCAGCGGAGGGCTTCAACGTCAGTACACCCGTTCACACAGTGTTGACCAGCGGAGGGCTTCAATGTCAGTACACCCATTCACAGTGTAGACCAGCGGAGGGCTTCAATGTCAGTACACCCGTTCACAGTGTAGACCAGCGGAGGGCTTCAATGTCAGTACACCCGTTCACAGTGTTGACCAGCGGAGGGCTTCAATGTCAGTACACCCGTTCACAGTGTAGACCAGCGGAGGGCTTCAATGTCAGTACACCCGTTCACAGTATAGACCAGCGGAGGGCTTCAATGTCAGTACACCCGTTCACAGTGTTGACCAGCGGAGGGCTTCAATGTCAGTACACCCGTTCACAGTGTAAACCAGCGGAGGGCTTCAATGTCAGTACACCCATTCACACAGTGTAGACCAGCGGAGGGCTTCAATGTCAGTACACCCGTTCACAGTGTTGACCAGCGGAGGGCTTCAATGTCAGTACACCCAATCATACAGTGTAGACCAGCAGAAGGCTTCAATGTCAGTACACCCGTTCACAGTGTTGACCAGCAGAGGGCTTCAATGTCAATACACCCGTTCACAGTGTAGACCAGCGGAGGGCTTCAATGTCAGTACACCAGTTCACAGTGTAGACCAGCGGAGGGCTTCAACGTCAGTACACCCGTTCACACAGTGTTGACCAGCGGAGGGCTTCAATGTCAGTACACCCATTCACAGTGTAGACCAGCGGAGGGCTTCAATGTCAGTACACCCGTTCACAGTGTAGACCAGCGGAGGGCTTCAATGTCAGTACACCCGTTCACAGTGTTGACCAGCGGAGGGCTTCAATGTCAGTACACCCGTTCACACATTGTAGACCAGCGGAGGGATTCAATATCAGTACACCCGTTCACAGTGTAGACCAGCGGAGGGCTTCAATGTCAGTACACCCGTTCACAGTGTAGACCAGCAGAGGGCTTCAATGTCAGTACACCCGTTCACAGTGTAGACCAGCGGAGGGCTTCAATGTCAGTACACCCGTTCACAGTGTAGACCAGCGGAGGGCTTCAATATCAGCACACCCGTTGACAGTGTTGACCAGCGGAGGGCTTCAATGTCAGCACACCGTTCACAGTGTACACCAGCGGAGGGCTTCAATGTCAGTACACCCGTTCATAGTTTAGACCAGAGGAGGGCTTCAATGTCAGTACACTTGTTCACAGTGTAGACCAGCGGAGAGCTTCAATGTCAGTACACCCATTCACAGTGTTGATCAGCGGAGGGCTTCAATGTCTGTACACCCGTTCACACATTGTAGACCAGCGGAGGGCTTCAATGTCAGTACACCCGTTCACAGTGCTGACCAGCGGAGGGCTTGAATGTCAGTACACCCATTCACACAGTGTAGACCAGCGGAGGGCTTCAATGTCAGTACACCCGTTCACAGTGTTGACCAGCAGAGGGCTTCAATGTCAGTACACCCGTTTACAGTGTAGACCAGCGGAGGGCTTCAATGTCAGTACACCCGTTCACAGTGTTGACCAGAGGAGGGCTTCAATGTCAGTACACCCGTTCACAGTGTTGACAAGCGGAGGGATTCAATATCAGTACACCCGTTCACAGTGTAGACCAGCGGAGGGCTTCAATGTCAGTACACCCATTCACAGTGTTGACCAGTGGAGGGCTTCAATGACAGTACACCCGTTCACAGTGTTGACCAGCGGAGGGATTCAATATCAGTACACCCGTTCACAGTGTAGACCAGCGGAGGGCTTCAATGTCAGTACACCCGTTCACAGTGTTGACCAGCAGAGGGCTTCAATGTCAGTACACCCGTTTACAGTGTAGACCAGCGGAGGGCTTCAATGTCAGTACACCCGTTCACAGTGTTGACCAGAGGAGGGCTTCAATGTCAGTACACCCGTTCACAGTGTTGACAAGCGGAGGGATTCAATATCAGTACACCCGTTCACAGTGTAGACCAGCGGAGGGCTTCAATGTCAGTACACCCATTCACAGTGTTGACCAGTGGAGGGCTTCAATGACAGTACACCCGTTCACAGTGTTGACCAGCGGAGGGATTCAATATCAGTACACCCGTTCACAGTGTAGACCAGCGGAGGGCTTCAATGTCAGTACACCCGTTCACAGTGTTGACCAGCGGAGGGCTTCAATGTCAGTACACCAGTTCACAGTGTAGACCAGCGCAGGGCTTCAAATGCAGTACCCCCGTTCACAGTGTAGACCAGCGGAGGGCATCAACGTCAGTACACCCGTTCACACAGTGTTGACCAGCGGAGGGCTTCAATGTCAGTACACCCGTTCACAGTGTTGACCAGCGGAGGGCTTCAATGTCAGTACACCCGTTCACAGTGTTGACCAGCGGAGGGATTCAATATCAGTACACCCGTTCACAGTGTAGACCAGCGGAGGGCTTCAATGTCAGTACACCCGTTCACAGTGTAGACCAGCGGAGGGCTTCAATGTCAGTACACCCGTTCACAGTGTAGACCAGCGGAGGGCTTCAATGTCAGTACACCCGTTCACAGTGTAGACCAGCGGAGGGCTTCAATGTCAGCACACCCGTTCACAGTGTTGACCAGCGGAGGGCTTCAATGTCAGCACACCGTTCACAGTGTACACCAGCGGAGGGCTTCAATGTCAGTACACCCGTTCACAGTGTAGACCAGAGGAGGGCTTCAATGTCAGTACTCTTGTTCACAGTGTAGACGAGCGCAGAGCTTCAATGTCAGTACACCCATTCACAGTGTTGACCAGCGGTGGGCTTCAATGTCAGTACACCCGTTCACACATTGTAGACCAGCGGAGGGATTCAATATCAGTACACCCGTTCACAGTGTAGACCAGCGGAGGGCTTCAATGTCAGTACACCCCTTCACAGTGTAGACCAGCGGAGGGCTTCAATGTCAGTACACCCGTTCACAGTGTAGACCAGCGGAGGGCTTCAATGTCAGTACACCCGTTCACAGTGTAGACCAGCGGAGGGCTTCAATGTCAGCACACCCGTTCACAGTGTTGACCAGCGGAGGGCTTCAATGTCAGCACACCGTTCACAGTGTACACCAGCGGAGGGCTTCAATGTCAGTACTCCCGTTCACAGTGTAGACCAGAGGAGGGCTTCAATGTCAGTACACTTGTTCACAGTGTAGACCAGCGGAGAGCTTCAATGTCAGTACACCCATTCACACTGTTGACCAGCGGAGGGCTTCAATGTCAGCACACCCGTTCACAGTGTTGACCAGCGGAGGGCTTCAATGTCAGCACACCGTTCACAGTGTACACCAGCGGAGGGCTTCAATGTCAGTACACCCGTTCACAGCGTAGACCAGAGGAGGGCTTCAATGTCAGTACTCTTGTTCACAGTGTAGACGAGCGCAGAGCTTCAATGTCAGTACACCCATTCACAGTGTTGACCAGCGGTGGGCTTCAATGTCAGTACACCCGTTCACACATTGTAGACCAGCGGAGGGATTCAATATCAGTACACCCGTTCACAGTGTAGACCAGCGGAGGGCTTCAATGTCAGTACACCCCTTCACAGTGTAGACCAGCGGAGGGCTTCAATGTCAGTACACCCGTTCACAGTGTAGACCAGCGGAGGGCTTCAATGTCAGTACACCCGTTCACAGTGTAGACCAGCGGAGGGCTTCAATGTCAGCACACCCGTTCACAGTGTTGACCAGCGGAGGGCTTCAATGTCAGCACACCGTTCACAGTGTACACCAGCGGAGGGCTTCAATGTCAGTACTCCCGTTCACAGTGTAGACCAGAGGAGGGCTTCAATGTCAGTACACTTGTTCACAGTGTAGACCAGCGGAGAGCTTCAATGTCAGTACACCCATTCACACTGTTGACCAGCGGAGGGCTTCAATGTCAGTACACCCGTTCACACATTGTAGACCAGCGGAGGGCTTCAATGACAGTACACCCGTTCAAAGTGCTGACCAGCGGAGGGCTTCAATGTCAGTACACCCATTCACACAGTGTAGACCAGCGGAGGGCTTCAATGTCAGTACTCCCTTTCACAGTGTTGACCAGCAGAGGGCTTCAATGTCAGTACACCCGTTTACAGTGTAGACCAGCGGAGGGCTTCAATGTCAGTACACCCGTTCACAGTGTTGACCAGCGGAGGGCTTCAATGTCAGTACACCCGTTCACAGTGTTGACCAGCGGAGGGATTCAATATCAGTACACCCGTTCACAGTGTAGACCAGCGGAGGGCTTCAATGTCAGTTCACCCGTTCACAGTGTAGACCAGCGGAGGGCTTCAATGTCAGTACACCCGTTCACAGTGTAGACCAGCGGAGGGCTTCAATGTCAGTACACCCGTTCACAGTGTAGACCAGCGGAGGGCTTCAATGTCAGCACACCCGTTCACAGTGTTGACCAGCGGAGGGCTTCAATGTCAGCACACCCGTTCACAGTGTAGACTAGCGGAGGGCTTCAATGTCAGTACACCCGTTCACAGTGTAGACCAGCGGAGGGCTTCAATGTCAGCACACCCGTTCACAGTGTTGACCAGCGGAGGGCTTCAATGTCAGCACACCGTTCACAGTGTACACCAGCGGATGGCTTCAATGTCAGTACACCCGTTCACAGTGTAGACCAGAGGAGGGCTTCAATGTCAGTACACTTGTTCACAGTGTAGACCAGCGGAGAGCTTCAATGTCAGTACACCCATTTACACTGTTGACCAGCGGAGGGCTTCAATGTCAGTACACCCGTTCACACATTGTAGACCAGCGGAGGGCTTCAATGTCAGTACACCCGTTCAAAGTGCTGACCAGCGGAGGGCTTCAATGTCAGTACACCCATTCACACAGTGTAGACCAGCGGAGGGCTTCAATGTCAGTACACCCTTTCACAGTGTTGACCAGCAGAGGGCTTCAATATCAGTACACCCGTTTACAGTGTAGACCAGCGGAGGGCTTCAATGTCAGTACACCCGTTCACAGTGTTGACCAGCGGAGGGCTTCAATGTCAGTACACCCGTTCACAGTGTTGACCAGCGGAGGGATTCAATATCAGTACACCCGTTCACAGTGTAGACCAGCGGAGGGCTTCAATGTCAGTACACCCGTTCACAGTGTAGACCAGCGGAGGGCTTCAATGTCAGTACACCCGTTCACAGTGTAGACCAGCGGAGGGCTTCAATATCAGTACACCCGTTCACAGTGTAGACCAGCGGAGGGCTTCAATGTCAGCACACCCGTTCACAGTGTTGACCAGCGGAGGGCTTCAATGTCAGCACACCCGTTCACAGTGTAGACTAGCGGAGGGCTTCAATGTCAGTACACCCGTTCACAGTGTAGACCAGCGGAGGGCTTCAATGTCAGTACACTTGTTCACAGTGTAGACCAGCGGAGGGCTTCAATGTCAGTACACCCGTTCACACAGTGTAGACCAGCGGAGGGCTTCAATGTCAGTACACCCGTTCACAGTGCTGACCAGCGGAGGGCTTCAATGTCAGTACACCCATTCACACAGTGTAGACCAGCGGAGGGCTTCAATGTCAGTACACCCGTTCACAGTGTTGACCAGCACAGGGCTTCAATGTCAGTACACCCGTTTACAGTGTAGACCAGCGGAGGGCTACAATGTCAGTACACCCGTTCACAGTGTAGACCAGCAGAGGGCTTCAATGTCAGTACACCCGTTCACAGTGTAGACCAGCGGAGGGCTTCAATGTCAGTACACCCGTTCACAGTGTTGACCAGCGGAGGGCTTCAAATGCAGTACACCCGTTCACAGTGTAGACCAGCAGAGGGCTTCAATGTCAGTACACCCATTCACACAGTGTAGACCAGCGGAGGGCTGCAATGTCAGTACACCCGTTCACAGTGTAGACCAGCAGAGGGCTTCAATGTCAGTACACCCGTTCACAGTGTAGACCAGCGGAGGGCTTCAATGTCAGTACACTTGTTCACAGTGTAGACCAGCGGAGAGCTTCAATGTCAGTACACCCATTCACAGTGTTGACCAGCGGAGGGCTTCAATGTCAGTACACCCGTTCACACAGTGTAGACCAGCGGAGGGCTTCAATGTCAGTACACCCATTCACACAGTGTAGACCAGCGGAGGGCTTCAATGTCAGTACACCCGTTCACAGTGTTGACCAGCAGAGGGCTTCAATGTCAGTACACCCGTTTACAGTGTAGACCAGCGGAGGGCTTCAATGTCAGTACACCCGTTCACAGTGTAGACCAGCAGAGTGCTTCAATGTCAGTACACCCGTTCACAGTGTAGACCAGCGGAGGGCTTCAATGTCAGTACACCCGTTCACAGTGTTGACCAGCGGAGGGCTTCGAATGTCAGTACACCCGTTCACAGTGTAGACCAGCGGAGGGCTTCAATGTCAGTACACCCGTTCACAGTGTTGACCAGCGGAGGGCTTCAAATGCAGTACACCCGTTCACAGTGTAGACCAGCAGAGGGCTTCAATGTCAGTACACCCATTCACACAGTGTAGACCAGCGGAGGGCTGCAATGTCAGTACACCCGTTCACAGTGTAGACCAGCAGAAGGCTTCAATGTCAGTACACCCGTTCACAGTGTAGACCAGCGGAGGGCTTCAATGTCAGTACACTTGTTCACAGTGTAGACCAGCGGAGAGCTTCAATGTCAGTACACCCATTCACACAGTGTAGACCAGCGGAGGGCTTCAATGTCAGTACACCCGTTCACAGTGTTGACCAGCAGAGGGCTTCAATGTCAGTACACCCGTTTACAGTGTAGACCAGCGGAGGGCTTCAATGTCAGTACACCCGTTCACAGTGTAGACCAGCAGAGGGCTTCAATGTCAGTACACCCGTTCACAGTGTAGACCAGCGGAGGGCTTCAATGTCAGTACACCCGTTCACAGTGTTGACCAGCGGAGGGCTTCGAATGCAGTACACCCGTTCACAGTGTAGACCAGCAGAGGGCTTCAATGTCAGTACACCCATTCACACAGTGTAGACCAGCGGAGGGCTTCAATGTCAGTACACCCGTTCACTGTGTAGACCAGCGGAGGGCTTCAATGTCAGTACCTTCATTCACAGTGTTGACCAGCGGAGGGCTTCAATGTCAGTACACCCGTTCACAGTGTATACCAGCGGAGGGCTTCAATGTCAGTACACCCGTTCACAGTATAGACCAGCGGAGGGCTTCAATGTCAGTACACCCGTTCACAGTGTAGACCAGCGGAGGGCTTCAATGTCAGTACACCCGTTCACAGTGTAGACCTGCGGAGGGCTTCAATGTCAGTACACCCGTTCACAGTGAAGACCAGCGGAGGGCTTCAATGTCAGTACACCCGTTCACAGTGTTGACCAGCGGAGTGCTTCAATGTCAGCACACCCGTTCACAGTGTTGACCAGCGCAGGGCTTCAAAGTCAGCACACCCGTTCACAGTGTAGACCAGCGGAGGGCTTCAATGTCAGTACACCCGTTCACAGTGTAGAAAGGCGGAGAGCTTCAATGTCAGTACACCCGTTCACAGTGTTGACCAGCGGAGGGCTTCAATGTCAGTACACCCTTTCACACAGTGTAGACCAGCGGAGGGCTTCAATGTCAGTAGACCCGTTCACAGTGTAGACCAGCGGAGGGCTTCAATGTCAGTACACCCATTCACAGTGTGGACCAGCGGAGGGCTTCAATGTCAGTACACCCGTTCACAGTGTTGACCAGCGGAGGGCTTCAATGTCAGTAGACCCGTTCACAGTGTAGACCAGCGGAGGGCTTCAATGTCAGTACACACGTTCACAGTGTAGACCAGCAGAGGGCTTCAATGTCAGTACACCCGTTCACAGTGTAGACCAGCGGAGGGCTTCAATGTCAGTACACCCGTTCACAGTGTTGACCAGCGGAGGGCTTCAAATGCAGTACACCCGTTCACAGTGTAGACCAGCGGAGGGCTTCAATGTCAGTACACCCGTTCACAGTGTTGACCAGCGGAGGGCTTCAAATGCAGTACACCCGTTCACAGTGTAGACCAACGGAGGGCTTCAATGTCAGTACACCCATTCACAGTGTAGACCAGCGGAGGGCTTCAAATGTAGTACACCCGTTTACAGTGTAGACCAGCGGAGGGCTTCAATGTCAGTACACCCGTTCACAGTGTAGACCAGCAGAGGGCTTCAATGTCAGTACACCCGTTCACAGTGTAGACCAGCGGAGGGCTTCAATGTCAGTACACCCGTTCACAGTGTTGACCAGCGGAGGGCTTCGAATGCAGTACACCCGTTCACAGTGTAGACCAGCAGAGGGCTTCAATGTCAGTACACCCATTCACACAGTGTAGACCAGCGGAGGGCTTCAATGTCAGTACACCCGTTCACTGTGTAGACCAGCGGAGGTCTTCAATGTCAGTACACCCGTTCACAGTGTTGACCAGCGGAGGGCTTCAATATCAGTACACCCGTTCACAGTGTATACCAGCGGAGGGCTTCAATGTCAGTACACCCGTTCACAGTGTAGACCAGCGGAGGGCTTCAATGTCAGTACACCCGTTCACAGTGTAGACCAGCGGAGGGCTTCAATGTCAGTACACCCGTTCACAGTGTAGACCAGCGGAGGGTTTCAATGTCAGTACACCCGTTCACAGTGTAGACCAGCGGAGGGCTTCAATGTCAGTACACCCGTTCACAGTGTTGAACAGCGGAGGGCTTCAATGTCAGCACACCCGTTCACAGTGTTGACCAGCGCAGGGCTTCAATGTTAGCACACCCGTTCACAGTGTAGACCAGCGGAGGGCTTTAATGTCAGTACACCGGTTCACCGTGTAGAAAGGCGGAGAGCTTCAATGTCAGTACACCCGTTCACAGTGTTGACCAGCGGAGGGCTTCAATGTCAGTACACCCTTTCACACAGTGTAGACCAGCGGTGGGCTTCAATGTCAGTACACCCGTTCACAGTGTTGACCAGCGGAGGGCTTCAATGTCAGTAGACCCGTTCACAGTGTAGACCAGCGGAGGGCTTCAATGTCAGTACACACGTTCACAGTGTAGACCAGCAGAGGGCTTCAATGTCAGTACACCCGTTCACAGTGTAGACCAGCGGAGGGCTTCAATGTCAGTACACCCGTTCACAGTGTTGACCAGCGGAGGGCTTCAAATGCAGTACACCCGTTCACAGTGTAGACCAGCGGAGGGCTTCAATGTCAGTACACCCGTTCTCAGTGTTGACCAGCGGAGGGCTTCAAATGCAGTACCCCCGTTCACAGTGTAGACCAGCGGAGGGCTTCAATGTCAGTACACCCGTTCACAGTGTAGACCAGCAGAGGGCTTCAATGTCAGTACACCCGTTCACAGTGTACACCAGCGGAGGGCTTCAATGTCAGTACACCCATTCACACAGTGTAGACCAGCAGAGGGCTTCAATGTCAGTACACCCGTTCACAGTGTTGACCAGCGGAGGGCTTCAAATGCAGTACACCCGTGTACAGTGTAGACCAGCGGAGGGCTTCAATGTCAGTACACCCGTTCACAGTGTAGACCAGCGGAGGGCTTCAATGTCAGTACACCCGTTCACAGTGTAGACCAGCAGAGGGCTTCAATGTCAGTACACCCATTCACAGTGTTGACAAGCAGAGGGCTTCAAGGTCAATACACGCGTTCACAGTGTAGACCAGCGGAGGGCTTCAATGTCAGTACACCAGTTCACAGTGTAGACCAGCGGAGGGCTTCAAATGCAGTACACCCGTTCACAGTGTAGACCAGCGGAGGGCTTCAACGTCAGTACACCCGTTCACACAGTGTTGACCAGCGGAGGGCTTCAATGTCAGTACACCCGTTCACAGTGTAGACCAGCGGAGGGCTTCAATGTCAGCACACCCGTTCACAGTGTTGTCCAGCGGAGGGCTTCAATGTCAGCACACCCGTTCACAGTGTTGACCAGTGCAGGGCTTCAATGTCAGCACACCCGTTCACAGTGTAGACCAGCGGAGGGCTTCAATGTCAGCACACCCGTTCACATTGTAGACCAGCGGAGGGCTTCAATGTCAGTACACCCATTCACAGTGTTGACCAGCGGAGGGCTTCAATGTCAGTACACCCATTCACACAGTGTAGACCAGCGTAGGGCTTCAATGTCAGTACACCCGTTCACAGTGTAGACCAGCAGAGGGCTTCAATGTCAGTACACCCGTTCACAGTGTAGACCAGCGGAGGGCTTCAATGTCAGTACAACCGTTCACAGTGTACACCAGCGGAGGGCTTCAATGTCAGTACACCCATTCACACAGTGTAGACCAGCAGAGGGCTTCAATGTCAGTACACCCGTTCACAGTGTTGACCAGCGGAGGGCTTCAAATGCAGTACACCCGTGCACAGTGTAGACCAGCGGAGGGCTTCAATGTCAGTACACCCGTTCACAGTGTAGACCAGCGGAGGGCTTCAATGTCAGTACACCCGTTCACAGTGTAGACCAGCAGAGGGCTTCAATGTCAGTACACCCATTCACAGTGTTGACCAGCAGAGGGCTGCAATGTCAATACACGCGTTCACAGTGTAGACCAGCGGTGGGCTTCAATGTCAGTACACCAGTTCACAGTGTAGACCAGCGCAGGGCTTCATATGCAGTACACCCGTTCACAGTGTAGACCAGCGGAGGGCTTCAACGTCAGTACACCCGTTCACACAGTGTTGACCGGCGGAGGGCTTCAATGTCAGCACACCCGTTCACAGTGTTGTCCAGCGGAGGGCTTCAATGTCAGCACACCCGTTCACAGTGTTGACCAGTGCAGGGCTTCAATGTCAGCACACCCGTTCACAGTGTAGACCAGCGGAGGGCTTCAATGTCAGCACACCCGTTCACAGTGTAGACCAGCGGAGGGCTTCAATGTCAGTACACCCATTCACAGTGTTGACCAGCGGAGGGCTTCAATGTCAGTACACCCATTCACACAGTGTAGACCAGCGGAGGGCTTCAATGTCAGTACACCCGTTCACAGTGTAGTCCAGCAGAGGGCTTCAATGTCAGTACACCCGTTCACAGTGTAGACCAGCGGAGGGCTTCAATGTCAGTACACCCGTTCACAATGTTGACCAGCGGAGGGCTTCAAATGCAGTACACCCGTTCACAGTGTAGACCAGCAGAGGGCTTCAATGTCAGTACACCCATTCACAGTGTAGACCAGCGGAGGGCTTCAATGTCAGTACACCCGTTCACAGTGTTGACCAGCGGAGGGCTTCAAATGCAGTACACCCGTTCACAGTGTAGACCAGCAGAGGGCTTCAATGTCAGTACACCCATTCACAGTGTAGACCAGCGGAGGGCTTCAATGTCAGTACACCCGTTTACAGTGTAGACAAGCGGAGGGCTTCAATGTCAGTACACCCGTTCACAGTGTTGACCAGCGGAGGGCTTCAAATGCAGTACACCCGTTCACAGTGTAGACCAGCAGATGGCTTCAATGTCAGTACACCCGTTCACAGTGTACACCAGCGGAGGGCTTCAATGTCAGTACACCCGTTCACAGTGTAGACCAGCAGAGGGCTTCAATGTCAGTACACCCATTCACAGTGTTGACAAGCAGAGGGCTTCAATGTCAATACACGCGTTCACAGTGTAGACCAGCGGAGGGCTTCAATGTCAGTACACCAGTTCACAGTGTAGACCAGCGGAGGGCTTCAAATGCAGTACACCCGTTCACAGTGTAGACCAGCGGAGGGCTTCAACGTCAGTACACCCGTTCACACAGTGTTGACCAGCGGAGGGCTTCAATGTCAGTACACCCGTTCACAGTGTAGACCAGCGGAGGGCTTCAATGTCAGCACACCCGTTCACAGTGTTGTCCAGCGGAGGGCTTCATTGTCAGTACACCCATTCACAGTGTAGACCAGCGGAGGGCTTCAATGTCAGTACACCCGTTCACAGTGTAGACCAGCAGAGGGCTTCAATGTCAGTACACCCATTCACAGTGTTGACAAGCAGAGGGCTTCAATGTCAATACACGCGTTCACAGTGTAGACCAGCGGAGGGCTTCAATGTCAGTACACCAGTTCACAGTGTAGACCAGCGGAGGGCTTCAAATGCAGTACACCCGTTCACAGTGTAGACCAGCGGAGGGCTTCAACGTCAGTACACCCGTTCACACAGTGTTGACCAGCGGAGGGCTTCAATGTCAGTACACCCGTTCACAGTGTAGACCAGCGGAGGGCTTCAATGTCAGCACACCCGTTCACAGTGTTGTCCAGCGGAGGGCTTCAATGTCAGCACACCCGTTCACAGTGTTGACCAGTGCAGGGCTTCAATGTCAGCACACCCGTTCACAGTGTAGACCAGCGGAGGGCTTCAATGTCAGCACACCCGTTCACATTGTAGACCAGCGGAGGGCTTCAATGTCAGTACACCCATTCACAGTGTTGACCAGCGGAGGGCTTCAATGTCAGTACACCCATTCACACAGTGTAGACCAGCGTAGGGCTTCAATGTCAGTACACCCGTTCACAGTGTAGACCAGCAGAGGGCTTCAATGTCAGTACACCCGTTCACAGTGTAGACCAGCGGAGGGCTTCAATGTCAGTACAACCGTTCACAGTGTACACCAGCGGAGGGCTTCAATGTCAGTACACCCATTCACACAGTGTAGACCAGCAGAGGGCTTCAATGTCAGTACACCCGTTCACAGTGTTGACCAGCGGAGGGCTTCAAATGCAGTACACCCGTGCACAGTGTAGACCAGCGGAGGGCTTCAATGTCAGTACACCCGTTCACAGTGTAGACCAGCGGAGGGCTTCAATGTCAGTACACCCGTTCACAGTGTAGACCAGCAGAGGGCTTCAATGTCAGTACACCCATTCACAGTGTTGACCAGCAGAGGGCTGCAATGTCAATACACGCGTTCACAGTGTAGACCAGCGGTGGGCTTCAATGTCAGTACACCAGTTCACAGTGTAGACCAGCGCAGGGCTTCAAATGCAGTACACCCGTTCACAGTGTAGACCAGCGGAGGGCTTCAACGTCAGTACACCCGTTCACACAGTGTTGACCGGCGGAGGGCTTCAATGTCAGCACACCCGTTCACAGTGTTGTCCAGCGGAGGGCTTCAATGTCAGCACACCCGTTCACAGTGTTGACCAGTGCAGGGCTTCAATGTCAGCACACCCGTTCACAGTGTAGACCAGCGGAGGGCTTCAATGTCAGCACACCCGTTCACAGTGTAGACCAGCGGAGGGCTTCAATGTCAGTACACCCATTCACAGTGTTGACCAGCGGAGGGCTTCAATGTCAGTACACCCATTCACACAGTGTAGACCAGCGGAGGGCTTCAATGTCAGTACACCCGTTCACAGTGTAGTCCAGCAGAGGGCTTCATTGTCAGTACACCCGTTCACAGTGTAGACCAGCGGAGGGCTTCAATATCAGTACACCCGTTCACAGTGTTGACCAGCGCAGGGCTTCAAATGCAGTACACTTGTTCACAGTGTAGACCAGCGGAGAGCTTCAATGTCAGTACACCCATTCACAGTGTTGACCAGCGGAGGGCTTCAATGTCAGTACACCCGTTCACACAGTGTAGACCAGCGGAGGGCTTCAATGTCAGTACACACATTCACACAGTGTAGACCAGCGGAGGGCTTCAATGTCAGTACACCCGTTCACAGTGTTGACCAGCAGAGGGCTTCAATGTCAGTACACCCGTTTACAGTGTAGACCAGCGGAGGGCTTCAATGTCAGTACACCCGTTCACAGTGTAGACCAGCAGAGGGCTTCAATGTCAGTACACCCGTTCACAGTGTAGACCAGCGGAGGGCTTCAATGTCAGTACACCCGTTCACAGTGTTGACCAGCGGAGGGCTTCGAATGCAGTACACCCGTTCACAGTGTAGACCAGCAGAGGGCTTCAATGTCAGTACACACATTCACACAGTGTAGACCAGCGGAGGGCTTCAATGTCAGTACACCCGTTCACTGTGTAGACCAGCGGAGGGCTTCAATGTCAGTACCTTCATTCACAGTGTTGACCAGCGGAGAGCTTCAATGTCAGTACACCCGTTCACAGTGTATACCAGCGGAGGGCTTCAATGTCAGTACACCCGTTCACAGTATAGACCAGCGGAGGGCTTCAATGTCAGTACACCCGTTCACAGTGTAGACCAGCGGAGGGCTTCAATGTCAGTACACCCGTTCACAGTGTAGACCTGCGGAGGGCTTCAATGTCAGTACACCCGTTCACAGTGTAGACCAGCGGAGGGCTTCAATGTCAGTACACCCGTTCACAGTGTTGACCAGCGGAGGGCTTCAATGTCAGCACACCCGTTCACAGTGTTGACCAGCGCAGGGCTTCAAAGTCAGCACACCCGTTCACAGTGTAGACCAGCGGAGGGCTTCAATGTCAGTACACCCGTTCACAGTGTAGAAAGGCGGAGAGCTTCAATGTCAGTACACCCGTTCACAGTGTTGACCAGCGGAGGGCTTCAATGTCAGTACACCCTTTCACACAGTGTAGACCAGCGGAGGGCTTCAATGTCAGTACACCCGTTCACAGTGTTGACCAGCGGAGGGCTTCAATGTCAGTAGACCCGTTCACAGTGTAGACCAGCGGAGGGCTTCAATGTCAGTACACACGTTCACAGTGTAGACCAGCAGAGGGCTTCAATGTCAGTACACCCGTTCACAGTGTAGACCAGCGGAGGACTTCAATGTCAGTACACCCGTTCACAGTGTTGACCAGCGGAGGGCTTCAAATGCAGTACACCCGTTCACAGTGTAGACCAGCGGAGGGCTTCAATGTCAGTACACCCGTTCACAGTGTTGACCAGCGGAGGGCTTCAAATGCAGTACACCCGTTCACAGTGTAGACCAACGGAGGGCTTCAATGTCAGTACACCCGTTCACAGTGTTGACCAGCGGAGGTCTTCGAATGCAGTACACCCGTTCACAGTGCAGACCAGCAGAGGGCTTCAATGTCAGTACACCCATTCACACAGTGTAGACCAGCGGAGGGCTTCAATGTCAGTACACCCGTTCACAGTGTATACCAGCGGAGGGCTTCAATGTCAGTACACCCGTTCACAGTGTAGACCAGCGGAGGGCTTCAATGTCAGTACACCCGTTCACAGTGTAGACCAGCGGAGGGCTTCAATGTCAGTACACCCGTTCACAGTGTAGACCAGCGGAGGGTTTCAATGTCAGTACACCCGTTCACAGTGTAGACCAGCGGAGGGCTTCAATGTCAGTACACCCGTTCACAGTGTTGAACAGCGGAGGGCTTCAATGTCAGCACACCCGTTCACAGTGTTGACCAGCGCTGGGCTTCAATGTCAGCACACCCGTTCACAGTGTAGACCAGCGGAGGGCTTTAATGTCAGTACACCGGTTCACCGTGTAGAAAGGCGGAGAGCTTCAATGTCAGTACACCCGTTCACAGTGTTGACCAGCGGAGGGCTTCAATGTCAGTACACCCTTTCACACAGTGTAGACCAGCGGTGGGCTTCAATGTCAGTACACCCGTTCACAGTGTTGACCAGCGGAGGGCTTCAATGTCAGTAGACCCGTTCACAGTGTAGACCAGCGGAGGGCTTCAATGTCAGTACACACGTTCACAGTGTAGACCAGCAGAGGGCTTCAATGTCAGTACACCCGTTCACAGTGTAGACCAGCGGAGGGCTTCAATGTCAGTACACCCGTTCACAGTGTTGACCAGCGGAGGGCTTCAAATGCAGTACACCCGTTCACAGTGTAGACCAGCGGAGGGCTTCAATGTCAGTACACCCGTTCACAGTGTTGACCAGCGGAGGGCTTCAAATGCAGTACCCCCGTTCACAGTGTAGACCAGCGGAGGGCTTCAATGTCAGTACACCCGTTCACAGTGTAGACCAGCAGAGGGCTTCAATGTCAGTACACCCGTTCACAGTGTACACCAGCGGAGGGCTTCAATGTCAGTACACCCATTCACACAGTGTAGACCAGCAGAGGGCTTCAATGTCAGTACACCCGTTCACAGTGTTGACCAGCGGAGGGCTTCAAATGCAGTACACCCGTGCACAGTGTAGACCAGCGGAGGGCTTCAATGTCAGTACACCCGTTCACAGTGTAGACCAGCGGAGGGCTTCAATGTCAGTACACCCGTTCACAGTGTAGACCAGCAGAGGGCTTCAATGTCAGTACACCCATTCACAGTGTTGACAAGCAGAGGGCTTCAATGTCAATACACGCGTTCACAGTGTAGACCAGCGGAGGGCTTCAATGTCAGTACACCAGTTCACAGTGTAGACCAGCGGAGGGCTTCAAATGCAGTACACCCGTTCACAGTGTAGACCAGCGGAGGGCTTCAACGTCAGTACACCCGTTCACACAGTGTTGACCAGCGGAGGGCTTCAATGTCAGTACACCCGTTCACAGTGTAGACCAGCGGAGGGCTTCAATGTCAGCACACCCGTTCACAGTGTTGTCCAGCGGAGGGCTTCAATGTCAGCACACCCGTTCACAGTGTTGACCAGTGCAGGGCTTCAATGTCAGCACACCCGTTCACAGTGTAGACCAGCGGAGGGCTTCAATGTCAGCACACCCGTTCACATTGTAGACCAGCGGAGGGCTTCAATGTCAGTACACCCATTCACAGTGTTGACCAGCGGAGGGCTTCAATGTCAGTACACCCATTCACACAGTGTAGACCAGCGTAGGGCTTCAATGTCAGTACACCCGTTCACAGTGTAGACCAGCAGAGGGCTTCAATGTCAGTACACCCGTTCACAGTGTAGACCAGCGGAGGGCTTCAATGTCAGTACAACCGTTCACAGTGTACACCAGCGGAGGGCTTCAATGTCAGTACACCCATTCACAAAGTGTAGACCAGCAGAGGGCTTCAATGTCAGTACACCCGTTCACAGTGTTGACCAGCGGAGGGCTTCAAATGCAGTACACCCGTGCACAGTGTAGACCAGCGGAGGGCTTCAATGTCAGTACACCCGTTCACAGTGTAGACCAGCGGAGGGCTTCAATGTCAGTACACCCGTTCACAGTGTTGACCAGCAGAGGGCTTCAATGTCAGTACACCCATTCACAGTGTTGACCAGCAGAGGGCTGCAATGTCAATACACGCGTTCACAGTGTAGACCAGCGGTGGGCTTCAATGTCAGTACACCAGTTCACAGTGTAGACCAGCGCAGGGCTTCAAATGCAGTACACCCGTTCACAGTGTAGACCAGCGGAGGGCTTCAACGTCAGTACACCCGTTCACACAGTGTTGACCGGCGGAGGGCTTCAATGTCAGCACACCCGTTCACAGTGTTGTCCAGCGGAGGGCTTCAATGTCAGCACACCCGTTCACAGTGTTGACCAGTGCAGGGCTTCAATGTCAGCACACCCGTTCACAGTGTAGACCAGCGGAGGGCTTCAATGTCAGCACACCCGTTCACAGTGTAGACCAGCGGAGGGCTTCAATGTCAGTACACCCATTCACAGTGTTGACCAGCGGAGGGCTTCAATGTCAGTACACCCATTCACACAGTGTAGACCAGCGGAGGGCTTCAATGTCAGTACACCCGTTCACAGTGTAGTCCAGCAGAGGGCTTCAATGTCAGTACACCCGTTCACAGTGTAGACCAGCGGAGGGCTTCAATGTCAGTACACCCGTTCACAGTGTTGACCAGCGGAGGGCATCAAATGCAGTACACCCGTTCACAGTGTAGACCAGCGGAGGGCTTCAATGTCAGTACACCCGTTCACAGTGTAGACCAGCAGAGGGCTTCAATGTCAGTACACCCATTCACAGTGTTGACAAGCAGAGGGCTTCAATGTCAATACACGCGTTCACAGTGTAGACCAGCGGAGGGCTTCAATGTCAGTACACCAGTTCACAGTGTAGACCAGCGGAGGGCTTCAAATGCAGTACACCCGTTCACAGTGTAGACCAGCGGAGGGCTTCAACGTCAGTACACCCGTTCACACAGTGTTGACCAGCGGAGGGCTTCAATGTCAGTACACCCGTTCACAGTGTAGACCAGCGGAGGGCTTCAATGTCAGCACACCCGTTCACAGTGTTGACCAGTGCAGGGCTTCAATGTCAGCACACCCGTTCACAGTGTAGACCAGCGGAGGGCTTCAATGTCAGCACACCCGTTCACATTGTAGACCAGCGGAGGGCTTCAATGTCAGTACACCCATTCACAGTGTTGACCAGCGGAGGGCTTCAATGTCAGTACACCCATTCACACAGTGTAGACCAGCGTAGGGCTTCAATGTCAGTACACCCGTTCACAGTGTAGACCAGCAGAGGGCTTCAATGTCAGTACACCCGTTCACAGTGTAGACCAGCGGAGGGCTTCAATGTCAGTACAACCGTTCACAGTGTACACCAGCGGAGGGCTTCAATGTCAGTACACCCATTCACACAGTGTAGACCAGCAGAGGGCTTCAATGTCAGTACACCCGTTCACAGTGTTGACCAGCGGAGGGCTTCAAATGCAGTACACCCGTGCACAGTGTAGACCAGCGGAGGGCTTCAATGTCAGTACACCCGTTCACAGTGTAGACCAGCGGAGGGCTTCAATGTCAGTACACCCGTTCACAGTGTAGACCAGCAGAGGGCTTCAATGTCAGTACACCCATTCACAGTGTTGACCAGCAGAGGGCTGCAATGTCAATACACGCGTTCACAGTGTAGACCAGCGGTGGGCTTCAATGTCAGTACACCAGTTCACAGTGTAGACCAGCGCAGGGCTTCAAATGCAGTACACCCGTTCACAGTGTAGACCAGCGGAGGGCTTCAACGTCAGTACACCCGTTCACACAGTGTTGACCGGCGGAGGGCTTCAATGTCAGCACACCCGTTCACAGTGTTGTCCAGCGGAGGGCTTCAATGTCAGCACACCCGTTCACAGTGTGGACCAGTGCAGGGCTTCAATGTCAGCACACCCGTTCACAGTGTAGACCAGCGGAGGTCTTCAATGTCAGCACACCCGTTCACAGTGTAGACCAGCGGAGGGCTTCAATGTCAGTACACCCATTCACAGTGTTGACCAGCGGAGGGCTTCAATGTCAGTACACCCATTCACACAGTGTAGACCAGCGGAGGGCTTCAATGTCAGTACACCCGTTCACAGTGTAGTCCAGCAGAGAGCTTCAATGTCAGTACACCCGTTCACAGTGTAGACCAGCGGAGGGCTTCAATGTCAGTACACCCGTTCACAGTGTTGACCAGCGCAGGGCTTCAAATGCAGTACACCCGTTCACAGTGTAGACCAGCGGAGGGCTTCAACGTCAGTACACCCGTTCACACAGTGTTGACCGGCGGAGGGCTTCAATGTCAGCACACCCGTTCACAGTGTTGTCCAGCGGAGGGCTTCAATGTCAGCACACCCGTTCACAGTGTTGACCAGTGCAGGGCTTCAATGTCAGCACACCCGTTCACAGTGTTGACCAGTGCAGGGCTTCAATGTCAGCACACCCGTTCACAGTGTAGACCAGCGGAGGGCTTCAATGTCAGCACACCCGTTCACAGTGTAGACCAGCGGAGGGCTTCAATGTCAGTACACCCATTCACAGTGTTGACCAGCGGAGGGCTTCAATGTCAGTACACCCATTCACAGAGTGTAGACCAGCGGAGGGCTTCAATGTCAGTACACCCGTTCACAGTGTAGTCCAGCAGAGGGCTTCAATGTCAGTACACCCGTTCACAGTGTAGACCAGCGGAGGGCTTCAATGTCAGTACACCCGTTCACAGTGTAGACCAGCGCAGGGCTTCAAATGCAGTACACCCGTTCACAGTGTAGACCAGCGGAGGGCTTCAACGTCAGTACACCCGTTCACACAGTGTTGACCGGCGGAGGGCTTCAATGTCAGCACACCCGTTCACAGTGTTGTCCAGCGGAGGGCTTCAATGTCAGCACACCCGTTCACAGTGTTGACCAGTGCAGGGCTTCAATGTCAGCACACCCGTTCACAGTGTAGACCAGCGGAGGGCTTCAATGTCAGCACACCCGTTCACAGTGTAGACCAGCGGAGGGCTTCAATGTCAGTACACCCATTCACAGTGTTGACCAGCGGAGGGCTTCAATGTCAGTACACCCATTCACACAGTGTAGACCAGCGGAGGGCTTCAATGTCAGTACAGCCGTTCACAGTGTAGTCCAGCAGAGGGCTTCAATGTCAGTACACCCGTTCACAGTGTAGACCAGCGGAGGGCTTCAATGTCAGTACACCCGTTCACAGTGTTGTCCAGCGGAGGGCTTCAAATGCAGTACACCCGTTCACAGTGTAGACCAGCAGAGGGCTTCAATGTCAGTACACCCATTCACAGTGTAGACCAGCGGAGGGCTTCAATGTCAGTACACCCGTTCACAGTGTTGACCAGCGGAGGGCTTCAAATGCAGTACACCCGTTCACAGTGTAGACCAGCAGAGGGCTTCAATGTCAGTACACCCATTCACAGTGTAGACCAGCGGAGGGCTTCAATGTCAGTACACCCGTTTACAGTGTAGACAAGCGGAGGGCTTCAATGTCAGTACACCCGTTCACAGTGTTGACCAGCGGAGGGCTTCAAATGCAGTACACCCGTTCACAGTGTAGACCAGCAGAGGGCTTCAATGTCAGTACACCCATTCACAGTGTAGACCAGCGGAGGGCTTCAATGTCAGTACACCCGTTCACAGTGTTGACCAGCGGAGGGCTTCAAATGCAGTACACCCGTTCACAGTGTAGACCAGCAGAGGGCTTCAATGTCAGTACACCCATTCACAGTGTAGACCAGCGGAGGGCTTCAATGTCAGTACACCCGTTTACAGTGTAGACAAGCGGAGGGCTTCAATGTCAGTACACCCGTTCACAGTGTTGACCAGCGGAGGACTTCAAATGCAGTACACCCGTTCACAGTGTAGACCAGCAGAGGGCTTCAATGTCAGTACACCCGTTCACAGTGTACACCAGCGGAGGGCTTCAATGTCAGTACACCCGTTCACAGTGTAGACCAGCAGAGGGCTTCAATGTCAGTACACCCATTCACAGTGTTGACAAGCAGAGGGCTTCAATGTCAATACACGCGTTCACGGTGTAGACCAGCGGAGGGCTTCAATGTCAGTACACCAGTTCACAGTGTAGACCAGCGGAGGGCTTCAAATGCAGTACACCCGTTCACAGTGTAGACCAGCGGAGGGCTTCAACGTCAGTACACCCGTTCACACAGTGTTGACCAGCGGAGGGCTTCAATGTCAGTACACCCGTTCACAGTGTAGACCAGCGGAGGGCTTCAACGTCAGTACACCCGTTCACACAGTGTTGACCAGCGGAGGGCTTCAATGTCAGTACACCCGTTCACAGTGTAGACCAGCGGAGGGCTTCAATGTCAGCACACCCGGTCACAGTGTTGTCCAGCGGAGGGCTTCAATGTCAGCACACCCGTTCACAGTGTTGACCAGTGCAGGGCTTCAATGTCAGCACACCCGTTCACAGTGTAGACCAGCGGAGGGCTTCAATGTCAGCACACCCGTTCACATTGTAGACCAGCGGAGGGCTTCAATGTCAGTACACCCATTCACAGTGTTGACCAGCGGAGGGCTTCAATGTCAGTACACCCATTCACACAGTGTAGACCAGCGGAGGGCTTTAACGTCAGTACACCCGTTCACAGTGTAGACCAGCAGAGGGCTTCAATGTCAGTACACCCGTTCACAGTGTAGACCAGCGGAGGGCTTCAATGTCAGTACAACCGTTCACAGTGTACACCAGCGGAGGGCTTCAATGTCAGTACACCCATTCACACAGTGTAGACCAGCAGAGGGCTTCAATGTCAGTACACCCGTTCACAGTGTTGACCAGCGGAGGGCTTCAAATGCAGTACACCCGTGCACAGTGTAGACCAGCGGAGGGCTTCAATGTCAGTACACCCATTCACACAGTGTATACCAGCGGAGGGCTTCAATGTCAGTACACCCGTTCACAGTGTAGACCAGCAGAGGGCTTCAATGTCAGTACACCCGTTCACAGTGTAGACCAGCGGAGGGCTTCAATGTCAGTACAACCGTTCACAGTGTACACCAGCGGAGGGCTTCAATGTCAGTACACCCATTCACAGTGTAGACCAGCGGAGGGCTTCAATGTCAGTACACCCGTTCACAGTGTAGACCAGCGCAGGGCTTCAAATGCAGTACACCCGTTCACAGTGTAGACCAGCGGAGGGCTTCAACGTCAGTACACCCGTTCACACAGTGTTGACCGGCGGAGGGCTTCAATGTCAGCACACCCGTTCACAGTGTTGTCCAGCGGAGGGCTTCAATGTCAGCACACCCGTTCACAGTGTTGACCAGTGGAGGGCTTCAATGTCAGCACACCCGTTCACAGTGTAGACCAGCGGAGGGCTTCAATGTCAGTACACCCATTCACAGTGTTGACCAGCGGAGGGCTTCAATGTCAGTACACCCATTCACACAGTGTAGACCAGCGGAGGGCTTCAATGTCAGTACACCCGTTCACAGTGTAGTCCAGCAGAGGGCTTCAATGTCAGTACACCCGTTCACAGTGTAGACCAGCGGAGGGCTTCAATGTCAGTACACCCGTTCACAGTGTTGACCAGCGGAGGGCTTCAAATGCAGTACTCCCGTTCACAGTGTAGACCAGCAGAGGGCTTCAATGTCAGTACACCCATTCACAGTGTAGACCAGCGGAGGGCTTCAATGTCAGTACACCCGTTCACAGTGTTGACCAGCGGAGGGCTTCAAATGCAGTACACCCGTTCACAGTGTAGACCAGCAGAGGGCTTCAATGTCAGTACACCCATTCACAGTGTAGACCAGCGGAGGGCTTCAATGTCAGTACACCCGTTTACAGTGTAGACAAGCGGAGGGCTTCAATGTCAGTACACCCGTTCACAGTGTTGACCAGCGGAGGACTTCAAATGCAGTACACCCGTTCACAGTGTAGACCAGCAGAGGGCTTCAATGTCAGTACACCCGTTCACAGTGTACACCAGCGGAGGGCTTCAATGTCAGTACACCCGTTCACAGTGTAGACCAGCAGAGGGCTTCAATGTCAGTACACCCATTCACAGTGTTGACAAGCAGAGGGCTTCAATGTCAATACACGCGTTCACAGTGTAGACCAGCGGAGGGCTTCAATGTCAGTACTCCAGTTCACAGTGTAGACCAGCGGAGGCTTCAAATGCAGTACACCCGTTCACAGTGTAGACCAGCGGAGGGCTTCAACGTCAGTACACCCGTTCACACAGTGTTGACCAGCGGAGGGCTTCAATGTCAGTACACCCGTTCACAGTGTAGACCAGCGGAGGGCTTCAACGTCAGTACACCCGTTCACACAGTGTTGACCAGCGGAGGGCTTCAATGTCAGTACACCCGTTCACAGTGTAGACCAGCGGAGGGCTTCAATGTCAGCACACCCGTTCACAGTGTTGTCCAGCGGAGGGCTTCAATGTCAGCACACCCGTTCACAGTGTTGACCAGTGCAGGGCTTCAATGTCAGCACACCCGTTCACAGTGTAGACCAGCGGAGGGCTTCAATGTCAGCACACCCGTTCACATTGTAGACCAGCGGAGGGCTTCAATGTCAGTACACCCACTCACAGTGTTGACCAGCGGAGGGCTTCAATGTCAGTACACCCATTCACACAGTGTAGACCAGCGGAGGGCTTCAATGTCAGTACACCCGTTCACAGTGTAGACCAGCAGAGGGCTTCAATGTCAGTACACCCGTTCACAGTGTAGACCAGCGGAGGGCTTCAATGTCAGTACAACCGTTCACAGTGTACACCAGCGGAGGGCTTCAATGTCAGTACACCCATTCACACAGTGTAGACCAGCAGAGGGCTTCAATGTCAGTACACCCGTTCACAGTGTTGACCAGCGGAGGGCTTCAAATGCAGTACACCCGTGCACAGTGTAGACCAGCGGAGGGCTTCAACGTCAGTACACCCGTTCACACAGTGTTGACCGGCGGAGGGCTTCAATGTCAGCACACCCGTTCACAGTGTTGTCCAGCGGAGTGCTTCAATGTCAGCACACCCGTTCACAGTGTTGACCAGTGCAGGGCTTCAATGTCAGCACACCCGTTCACAGTGTAGACCAGCGGAGGGCTTCAATGTCAGCACACCCGTTCACAGTGTAGACCAGCGGAGGGCTTCAATGTCAGTACACCCGTTCACACAGTGTTGACCGGCGGAGGGCTTCAATGTCAGCACACCCGTTCACAGTGTTGTCCAGCGGAGGGCTTCAATGTCAGCACACCCGTTCACAGTGTTGACCAGTGCAGGGCTTCAATGTCAGCACACCCGTTCACAGTGTAGACCAGCGGAGGGCTTCAATGTCAGCACACCCGTTCACAGTGTAGACCAGCGGAGGGCTTCAATGTCAGTACACCCATTCACAGTGTTGACCAGCGGAGGGCTTCAATGTCAGTACACCCATTCACACAGTGTAGACCAGCGGAGGGCTTCAATGTCAGTACACCCGTTCACAGTGTAGTCCAGCAGAGGGCTTCAATGTCAGTACACCCGTTCACAGTGTAGACCAGCGGAGGGCTTCAATGTCAGTACACCCGTTCACAGTGTTGACCAGCGGAGGGCTTCAAATGCAGTACACCCGTTCACAGTGTAGACCAGCAGAGGGCTTCAATGTCAGTACACCCATTCACAGTGTAGACCAGCGGAGGGCTTCAATGTCAGTACACCCGTTCACAGTGTTGACCAGCGGAGGGCTTCAAATGCAGTACACCCGTTCACAGTGTAGACCAGCAGAGGGCTTCAATGTCAGTACACCCATTCACAGTGTAGACCAGCGGAGGGCTTCAATGTCAGTACACCCGTTTACAGTGTAGACAAGCGGAGGGCTTCAATGTCAGTACACCCGTTCACAGTGTAGACCAGCAGAGGGCTTCAATGTCAGTACACCCGTTCACAGTGTAGACCAGCGGAGGGCTTCAATGTCAGTACACCCGTTCACAGTGTAGACCAGCGGTGGGCTTCAATGTCAGTACACCCGTTCACACAGTGTAGAACAGCGGAGGGCTTCAATGTCAGTACACCAGTTCACAGTGTAGACCAGCGGAGGGCTTCAAATGCAGTACACCCGTTCACAGTGTAGACCAGCGGAGGGCTTCAACGTCAGTACACCCGTTCACACAGTGTTGACGGGCGGAGGGCTTCAATGTCAGTACACCCGTTCACAGTGTAGACCAGCGGAGGGCTTCAATGTCAGCACACCCGTTCACAGTGTTGTCCAGCGGAGGGCTTCAATGTCAGCACACCCGTTCACAGTGTTGACCAGTGCAGGGCTTCATTGTCAGCACACCCGTTCACAGTGTAGACCAGCGGAGGGCTTCAATGTCAGCACACCCGTTCACAGTGTAGACCAGCGGAGGGCTTCAAAGTCAGTACACCCATTCACAGTGTTGACCAGCGGAGGGCTTCAATGTCAGTACACCCATTCACACAGTGTAGACCAGCGGAGGGCTTCAATGTCAGTACACCCGTTCACAGTGTAGACAAGCGCAGGGCTTCAAATGCAGTACACCCGTTCACAGTGTAGACCAGCGGAGGGCTTCAACGTCAGTACACCCGTTCACACAGTGTTGACCGGCGGAGGGCTTCAATGTCAGCACACCCGTTCACAGTGTTGTCCAGCGGAGGGCTTCAATGTCAGCACACCCGTTCACAGTGTTGACCAGTGCAGGGCTTCAATGTCAGCACACCCGTTCACAGTGTAGACCAGCGGAGGGCTTCAATGTCAGTACACCCGTTCACAGTGTAGACCAGCGCAGGGCTTCAAATGCAGTACACCCGTTCACAGTGTAGACCAGCGGAGGGCTTCAACGTCAGTACACCCGTTCACACAGTGTTGACCGGCGGAGGGCTTCAATGTCAGCACACCCGTTCACAGTGTTGTCCAGCGGAGGGCTTCAATGTCAGCACACACGTTCACAGTGTTGACCAGTGCAGGGCTTCAATGTCAGCACACCCGTTCACAGTGTAGACCAGCGGAGGGCTTCAATGTCAGCACACCCGTTCACAGTGTAGACCAGCGGAGGGCTTCAATGTCAGTACACCCATTCACAGTGTTGACCAGCGGAGGGCTTCAATGTCAGTACACCCATTCACACAGTGTAGACCAGCGGAGGGCTTCAATGTCAGTACACCCGTTCACCGTGTAGTCCAGCAGAGGGCTTCAATGTCAGTACACCCGTTCACAGTGTAGACCAGCGGAGGGCTTCAATGTCAGTACACCCGTTCACAGTGTTGACCAGCGGAGGGCTTCAAATGCAGTACTCCCGTTCACAGTGTAGACCAGCAGAGGGCTTCAATGTCAGTACACCCATTCACAGTGTAGACCAGCAGAGGGCTTCAATGTCAGTACACCCGTTCACAGTGTAGACCAGCAGAGGGCTTCAATGTCAGTACACCCGTTCACAGTGTAGACCAGCAGAGGGCTTCAATGTCAGTACACCCATTCACAGTGTAGACCAGCGGAGGGCTTCAATGTCAGTACACCCGTTTACAGTGTAGACAAGCGGAGCGCTTCAATGTCAGTACACCCGTTCACAGTGTTGACCAGCGGAGGACTTCAAATGCAGTACACCCGTTCACAGTGTAGACCAGCAGAGGGCTTCAATGTCAGTACACCCGTTCACAGTGTACACCAGCGGAGGGCTTCAATGTCAGTACACCCGTTCACAGTGTAGACCAGCAGAGGGCTTCAATGTCAGTACACCCATTCACAGTGTTGACAAGCAGAGGGCTTCAATGTCAATACACGCGTTCACAGTGTAGACCAGCGGAGGGCTTCAATGTCAGTACACCAGTTCACAGTGTAGACCAGCGGAGGGCTTCAAATGCAGTACACCCGTTCACAGTGTAGACCAGCGGAGGGCTTCAACGTCAGTACACCCGTTCACACAGTGTTGACCAGCGGAGGGCTTCAATGTCAGTACACCCGTTCACAGTGTAGACCAGCGGAGGGCTTCAACGTCAGTACACCCGTTCACACAGTGTTGACCAGCGGAGGGCTTCAATGTCAGTACACCCGTTCACAGTGTAGACCAGCGGAGGGCTTCAATGTCAGCACACCCGTTCACAGTGTTGACCAGTGCAGGGCTTCAATGTCAGCACACCCGTTCACAGTGTAGACCAGCGGAGGGCTTCAATGTCAGCACACCCGTTCACATTGTAGACCAGCGGAGGGCTTCAATGTCAGTACACCCACTCACAGTGTTGACCAGCGGAGGGCTTCAATGTCAGTACACCCATTCACACAGTGTAGGCCAGCGGAGGGCTTCAATGTCAGTACACCCGTTCACAGTGTAGACCAGCAGAGGGCTTCAATGTCAGTACACCCGTTCACAGTGTAGACCAGCGGAGGGCTTCAATGTCAGTACAACCGTTCACAGTGTACACCAGCGGAGGGCTTCAATGTCAGTACACCCATTCACACAGTGTAGACCAGCAGAGGGCTTCAATGTCAGTACACCCGTTCACAGTGTTGACCAGCGGAGGGCTTCAAATGCAGTACACCCGTGCACAGTGTAGACCAGCGGAGGGCTTCAATGTCAGTACACCCGTTCACAGTGTAGACCAGCGGAGGGCTTCAATGTCAGTACACCCGTTCACAGTGTAGACCAGCAGAGGGCTTCAATGTCAGTACACCCAGTCACAGTGTTGACCAGCAGAGGGCTGCAATGTCAATACACGCGTTCACAGTGTAGACCAGCGGTGGGCTTCAATGTCAGTACATCAGTTCACAGTGTAGACCAGCGCAAGGCTTCAAATGCAGTACACCCGCTCACAGTGTAGACCAGCGGAGGGCTTCAACGTCAGTACACCCGTTCACACAGTGTTGACCGGCGGAGGGCTTCAATGTCAGCACACCCGTTCACAGTGTTGTCCAGCGGAGGGCTTCAATGTCAGCACACCCGTTCACAGTGTTGACCAGTGCAGGGCTTCAATGTCAGCACACCCGTTCACAGTGTAGACCAGCGGAGGGCTTCAATGTCAGCACACCCGTTCACAGTGTAGACCAGCGGAGGGCTTCAATGTCAGTACACCCATTCACAGTGTTGACCAGCGGAGGGCTTCAATGTCAGTACACCCATTCACACAGTGTAGACCAGCGGAGGGCTTCAATGTCAGTACACCCGTTCACAGTGTAGTCCAGCAGAGGGCTTCAATGTCAGTACACCCGTTCACAGTGTAGAACAGCGGAGGGCTTCAATGTCAGTACACCCGTTCACAGTGTTGACCAGCGGAGGGCTTCAAATGCAGTACACCCGTTCACAGTGTAGACCAGCAGAGGGCTTCAATGTCAGTACACCCATTCACAGTGTAGACCAGCGGAGGGCTTCAATGTCAGTACACCCGTTCACAGTGTTGACCAGCGGAGGGCTTAAAATGCAGTACACCCGTTCACAGTGTAGACCAGCAGAGGGCTTCAATGTCAGTACACCCATTCACAGTGTAGACCAGCGGAGGGCTTCAATGTCAGTACACCCGTTTACAGTGTAGACAAGCGGAGGGCTTCAATGTCAGTACACCCGTTCACAGTGTAGACCAGCAGAGGGCTTCAATGTCAGTACACCCGTTCACAGTGTAGACCAGCGGAGGGCTTCAATGTCAGTACACCCGTTCACAGTGTAGACCAGCGGTGGGCTTCAATGTCAGTACACCCGTTCACACAGTGTAGAACAGCGGAGGGCTTCAATGTCAGTACACCAGTTCACAGTGTAGACCAGCGGAGGGCTTCAAATGCAGTACACCCGTGCACATTGTAGACCAGCGGAGGGCTTCAAATGCAGTACACCCATTCACAGTGTAGACCAGCGGAGGGCTTCAATGTCAGTACACCCGTTCACAGTGTAGACCAGCAGAGGGCTTCAATGTCAGTACACCCGTTCACAGTGTAGACCAGCGGAGGGCTTCAATGTCAGTACACCCGTTCACAGTGTAGACCAGCGGTGGGCTTCAATGTCAGTACACCCGTTCACACAGTGTAGAACAGCGGAGGGCTTCAATGTCAGTACACCAGTTCACAGTGTAGACCAGCGGAGGGCTTCAAATGCAGTACACCCGTGCACAGTGTAGACCAGCGGAGGGCTTCAAATGCAGTACACCCGTTCACAGTGTAGACCAGCGGAGGGCTTCAACGTCAGTACACCCGTTCACACAGTGTTGACCAGCGGAGGGCTTCAATGTCAGTACACCCGTTCACAGTGTAGACCAGCGGAGGGCTTCAACGTCAGTACACCCGTTCACACAGTGTTGACCAGCGGAGGGCTTCAATGTCAGTACACCCGTTCACAGTGTAGACCAGCGGAGGGCTTCAATGTCAGCACACCCGTTCACAGTGTTGTCCAGCGGAGGGCTTCAATGTCAGCACACCCGTTCACAGTGTTGACCAGTGCAGGGCTTCAATGTCAGCACACCCGTTCACAGTGTAGACCAGCGGAGGGCTTCAATGTCCGCACACCCGTTCACATTGTAGACCAGCGGAGGGCTTCAATGTCAGTACACCCACTCACAGTGTTGACCAGCGGAGGGCTTCAATGTCAGTACACCCATTCACACAGTGTAGACCAGCGGAGGGTTCAATGTCAGTACACCCGTTCACAGTGTAGACCAGCAGAGGGCTTCAATGTCAGTACACCCGTTCACAGTGTAGACCAGCGGAGGGCTTCAATGTCAGTACAACCGTTCACAGTGTACACCAGCGGAGGGCTTCAATGTCAGTACACCCATTCACACAGTGTAGACCAGCAGAGGGCTTCAATGTCAGTACACCCGTTCACAGTGTTGACCAGCGGAGGGCTTCAAATGCAGTACACCCGTGCACAGTGTAGACCAGCGGAGGGCTTCAATGTCAGTACACCCGTTCACAGTGTAGACCAGCGGAGGGCTTCAATGTCAGTACACCCGTTCACAGTGTAGACCAGCAGAGGGCTTCAATGTCAGTACACCCATTCACAGTGTTGACCAGCAGAGGGCTGCAATGTCAATACACGCGTTCACAGTGTAGACCAGCGGTGGGCTTCAATGTCAGTACACCAGTTCACAGTGTAGACCAGCGCAGGGCTTCAAATGCAGTACACCCGTTCACAGTGTAGACCAGCGGAGGGCTTCAACGTCAGTACACCCGTTCACACAGTGTTGACCGGCGGAGGGCTTCAATGTCAACACACCCGTTCACAGTGTTGTCCAGCGGAGGGCTTCAATGTCAGCACACCCGTTCACAGTGTTGACCAGTGCAGGGCTTCAATGTCAGCACACCCGTTCACAGTGTAGACCAGCGGAGGGCTTCAATGTCAGTACACCCATTCACAGTGTTGACCAGCGGAGGGCTTCAATGTCAGTACACCCATTCACACAGTGTAGACCAGCGGAGGGCTTCAATGTCAGTACACCCGTTCACAGTGTAGTCCAGCAGAGGGCTTCAATGTCAGTACACCCGTTCACAGTGTAGAACAGCGGAGCGCTTCAATGTCAGTACACCCGTTCACAGTGTTGACCAGCGGAGGGCTTCAAATGCAGTACACCCGTTCACAGTGTAGACCAGCAGAGGGCTTCAATGTCAGTACACCCATTCACAGTGTAGACCAGCGGAGGGCTTCAATGTCAGTACACCCGTTCACAGTGTTGACCAGCGGAGGGCTTCAAATGCAGTACACCCGTTCACAGTGTAGACCAGCAGAGGGCTTCAATGTCAGTACACCCATTCACAGTGTAGACCAGCGGAGGGCTTCAATGTCAGTACACCCGTTTACAGTGTAGACAAGCGGAGGGCTTCAATGTCAGTACACCCGTTCACAGTGTAGACCAGCAGAGGGCTTCAATGTCAGTACACCCGTTCACAGTGTAGACCAGCGGAGGGCTTCAATGTCAGTACACCCGTTCACAGTGTAGACCAGCAGAGGGCTTCAATGTCAGTACACCCGTTCACAGTGTAGACCAGCGGAGGGCTTCAATGTCAGTACACCAGTTCACAGTGTAGACCAGCGGAGGGCTTCAATGTCAGCACACCCGTTCACAGTGTTGTCCAGAGGAGGGCTTCAATGTCAGCACACCCGTTCACAGTGTTGACCAGTGCAGGGCTTCATTGTCAGCACACCCGTTCACAGTGTAGACCAGCGGAGGGCTTCAATGTCAGCACACCCGTTCACAGTGTAGACCAGCGGAGGGCTTCAAAGTCAGTACACCCGTTCACAGTGTAGTCCAGCAGAGGGCTTCAATGTCAGTACACCCGTTCACAGTGTAGAACAGCGGAGGGCTTCAATGTCAGTACACCCGTTCACAGTGTTGACCAGCGGAGGGCTTCAAATGCAGTACACCCGTTCACAGTGTAGACCAGCAGAGGGCTTCAATGTCAGTACACACATTCACAGTGTAGACCAGCGGAGGGCTTCAATGTCAGTACACCCGTTCACAGTGTTGACCAGCGGAGGGCTTCAAATGCAGTACACCCGTTCACAGTGTAGACCAGCAGAGGGCTTCAATGTCAGTACACCCATTCACAGTGTAGACCAGCGGAGGGCTTCAATGTCAGTACACCCGTTTACAGTGTAGACAAGCGGAGGGCTTCAATGTCAGTACACCCGTTCACAGTGTAGACCAGCAGAGGGCTTCAATGTCAGTACACCCGTTCACAGTGTAGACCAGCGGAGGGCTTCAATGTCAGTACACCCATTCACAGTGTAGACCAGCGGAGGGCTTCAATGTCAGTACACCCGTTTACAGTGTAGACAAGCGGAGGGCTTCAATGTCAGTACACCCGTTCACAGTGTAGACCAGCAGAGGGCTTCAATGTCAGTACACCCGTTCACAGTGTAGACCAGCAGAGGGCTTCAATTTCAGTACACCCGTTCACAGTGTAGACCAGCGGAGGGCTTCAATATCAGTACACCCGTTCACAGTGTAGACCAGCGGAGGGCTTCAATGTCAGTACACCCGTTCACACAGTGTAGAACAGCGGAGGGCTTCAATGTCAGTACACCAGTTCACAGTGTAGACCAGCGGAGGGCTTCAAATGCAGTACACCCGTTCACAGTGTAGACCAGCGGAGGGCTTCAACGTCAGTACACCCGTTCACACAGTGTTGACGGGCGGAGGGCTTCAATGTCAGTACACCCGTTCACAGTGTAGACCAGCGGAGGGCTTCAATGTCAGCACACCCGTTCACAGTGTTGTCCAGCGGAGGGCTTCAATGTCAGCACACCCGTTCACAGTGTTGACCAGTGCAGGGCTTCATTGTCAGCACACCCGTTCACAGTGTAGACCAGCGGAGGGCTTCAATGTCAGCACACCCGTTCACAGTGTAGACCAGCGGAGGGCTTCAAAGTCAGTACACCCATTCACAGTGTTGACCAGCGGAGGGCTTCAATGTCAGTACACCCATTCACACAGTGTAGACCAGCGCAGGGCTTCAATGTCAGTACACCCTTTCACAGTGTAGACCAGCGGAGGGCTTCAATGTCAGTACACCCGTTCACAGTGTTGACCAGCGGAGGGCTTCAAATGCAGTACACCCGTTCATAGTGTAGACCAGCAGAGGGCTTCAATGTCAGTACACCCATTCACAGTGTAGACCAGCGGAGGGCTTCAATGTCAGTACACCCGTTCACAGTGTTGACCAGCGGAGGGCTTCAAATGCAGTACACCCGTTCATAGTGTAGACCAGCAGAGGGCTTCAATGTCAGTACACCCATTCACAGTGTAGACCAGCGGAGGGCTTCAATGTCAGTACACCCGTTTACAGTGTAGACCAGCGGAGGGCTTCAATGTCAGTACACTCGTTCACAGTGTAGACCAGCAGAGGGCTTCAATGTCAGTACACCCGTTCACAGTGTAGACCAGCGGAGGGCTTCAATGTCAGTACACCCGTTCACAGTGTAGACCAGCGGAGGGCTTCAATGTCAGTACACCCGTTCAGACAGTGTAGAACAGCGTAGGGCTTCAATGTCAGTACACCCGTTCACAGTGTTGACCAGTGGAGGGCTTCAAATGCAGTACACCCGTTCACAGTGTAGACCAGCAGAGGGCTTCAATGTCAGTACAGCCATTCACAGTGTAGACCAGCGGAGGGTTTCAATGTCTGTACACCCGTTCACAGTGTAGACCAGCGGAGGGCTTCAATGTCAGTACACCCGTTCACAGTGTAGACCAGCAGAGGGCTTCAATGTCAGTACACCCATTCACAGTGTAGACCAGCGGAGGGCTTCAATGTCAGTACACCCGTTCACAGTGTAGACCAGCGGAGGGCTTCAATGTCAGTACAGCCATTCACAGTGTAGACCAGCGGAGGGCTTCAATGTCAGTACACCGGTTCACAGTGTAGACAAGCGGAGGTCTTCAATGTCAGTACACCCGTTCTCACAGTGTAGACCAGCGGAGGGCTTCAATGTCACTACACCCGTTCACAGTGTAGACCAGCGGAGGGCTTCAATGTCAGTACACCCGTTCACAGTGTAACCAGCGGAGGGCTTCAATGTCAGTACACCCGTTCACACACTGTAGACCAGCGGAGACCTTCAATGTCAGTTCACCCGTTCACAGTGTAGACCAGCGGAGGGCTTCAATGTCACTACACCCGTTGAGAGTGTAGACCAGAGGAGGGCTTCAATGTCAGTACACCCGTTCACAGTGTAGACCAGCGGAGGGCTTCAATGTCAGTACACCCGTTCAGAGTGTAGACCAGCAGAGGGCATCAATGTCAGTACACCCGTTCAGAGTGAAGACCAGTGCAGGGCTTCAATGTCAGTACAGCCATTCACAGTGTAGACCAGCGGAGGGTTTCAATGTCTGTACACCCGTTCACAGTGTAGACCAGCGGAGGGCTTCAATGTCAGTACACCCGTTCACAGTGTAGACCAGCAGAGGGCTTCAATGTCAGTACACCCATTCACAGTGTAGACCAGCGGAGGGCTTCAATGTCAGTACACCCGTTCACAGTGTAGACCAGCGGAGGGCTTCAATGTCAGTACACCCGTTCACAGTGTAGACCAGCGGAGGGCTTCAATGTCAGTACACCCGTTCACAGTGTAGACCAGCGGGGGTCTTCAATGTCAGTACACCCGTTCTCACAGTGTAGACCAGCGGAGGGCTTCAATGTCAGTACACCCGTTCACAGTGTAGACCAGCGGAGGGCTTCAATGTCAGTACACCCGTTCACAGAGTAACCAGCGGAGGGCTTCAATGTCAGTACACCCGTTCACACACTGTAGACCAGCGGAGACCTTCAATGTCAGTTCACCCGTTCACAGTGTAGACCAGCGGAGGGCTTCAATGTCACTACACCCGTTGAGAGTGTAGACCAGCGGAGGGCTTCAATGTCAGTACACCCGTTCACAGTGTAGACCAGCGGAGGGCTTCAATGTCAGTACACCCGTTCACAGTGTAGACCAGCGGAGGGCTTCAATGTCAGTACACCCGTTCACAGTGTAGACCAGCGGAGGGCATCAATGTCAGTACACCCGTTCACAGTGAAGACCAGTGCAGGGCTTCAATGTCAGCACACCCGTTCACAGTGTAGACCAGCGGAGGGCTTCAATGTCAGCACACCCGTTCACATTGTAGACCAGCGGAGGGCTTCAATGTCAGTACACCCATTCACACAGTGTAGACCAGCGGAGGGCTTCAATGTCAGTACACCCGTTCACAGTGTAGACCAGCAGAGGGCTTCAATGTCAGTACACCCGTTCACAGTGTAGACCAGCGGAGGGCTTCAATGTCAGTACACCCGTTCACAGTGTACACCAGCGGAGGGCTTCAATGTCAGTACACCCATTCACACAGTGTAGACCAGCGGAGGGCTTCAATGTCAGTACACCCGTTCACAGTGTAGACCAGCGGAGGGCTTCAATGTCAGTACACCCGTTCAGAGTGTAGACCAGCAGAGGGCATCAATGTCAGTACACCCGTTCACAGTGAAGACCAGTGCAGGGCTTCAATGTCAGCACACCCGTTCACAGTGTAGACCAGCGGAGGGCTTCAATGTCAGTACACCCGTTCACAGTGTAGACCAGCGGAGGGCTTCAATGTCAGTACACCCGTTCACATTGTAGACCAGCGGAGGGCTTCAATGTCAGTACACCCATTCACACAGTGTAGACCAGCGGAGGGCTTCAATGTCAGTACACCCGTTCACAGTGTAGACCAGCAGAGGGCTTCAATGACAGTACACCCGTTCACAGTGTAGACCAGCGGAGGGCTTCAATGTCAGTACACCCGTTCACAGTGTACACCAACGGAGGGCTTCAATGTCAGTACACCCGTTCACAGTGTAGACCAGCAGAGGGCTTCAATGTCAGTACACCCGTTCATAGTGTAGACCAGCGGAGGGCTTCAATGTCAGTACACCCGTTCACAGTGTTGACCAGCGGAGGGCTTCAAATGCAGTACACCCGTTCACAGTGTAGACCAGCAGAGGGCTTCAATGTCAGTACACCCATTCACAGTGTAGACCAGCGGAGGGCTTCAATGTCAGTACACCCGTTCACAGTGTTGACCAGCGGAGGGCTTCAAATGCAGTACACCCGTTCACAGTGTAGACCAGCAGAGGGCTTCAATGTCAGTACACCCATTCACAGTGTAGACCAGCGGAGGGCTTCAATGTCAGTACACCCGTTTGCAGTGTAGACCAGCGGAGGGCTTCAATGTCAGTACACCCGTTCACAGTGTAGACCAGCAGAGGGCTTCAATGTCAGTACACCCGTTCACAGTGTAGACCAGCGGAGGGCTTCAATGTCAGTACACCCGTTCACAGTGTAGACCAGCGGAGGGCTTCAATGTCAGTACACCCGTTCACACAGTGTAGAACAGCGGAGGGCTTCAATGTCAGTACACCCGTTCACAGTGTTGACCAGTGGAGGGCTTCAAATGCAGTACACCCGTTCACAGTGTAGACCAGCAGAGGGCTTCAATGTCAGTACAGCCATTCACAGTGTAGACCAGCGGAGGGCTTCAATGTCAGTACACCCGTTCACAGTGTAGACCAGCGGAGGGCTTCAATGTCAGTACACCCGTTCACAGTGTAGACCAGCGGAGGGCTTCAATGTCAGTACACCCGTTCACAGTGTAGACCAGCGGAGGTCTTCAATGTCAGTACACCCGTTCTCACAGTGTAGACCAGCGGAGGGCTTCAATGTCAGTACACCCGTTCACAGTGTAGACCAGCGGAGGGCTTCAATGTCAGTACACCCGTTCACAGTGTAACCAGCGGAGGGCTTCAATGTCAGTACACCCGTTCACACACTATAGACCAGCGGAGACCTTCAATGTCAGTTCACCCGTTCACAGTGTAGACCAGCGGAGGGCTTCAATGTCACTACACCCGTTGAGAGTGTAGACTAGCGGAGGGCTTCAATGTCAGTACACCCGTTCACAGTGTAGACCAGCGGAGGGCTTCAATGTCAGTACACCCGTTCAGAGTGTAGACCAGCAGAGGGCTTCAATGTCAGTACACCCATTCTCACAGTGTAGACCAGCGGAGGGCTTCAATGTCAGTACACCCGTTCACAGTGAAGACCAGTGCAGGGCTTCAATGTCAGTACAGCCATTCACAGTGTAGACCAGCGGAGGGTTTCAATGTCTGTACACCCGTTCACAGTGTAGACCAGCGGAGGGCTTCAATGTCAGTACACCCGTTCACAGTGTAGACCAGCAGAGGGCTTCAATGTCAGTACACCCATTCACAGCGTAGACCAGCGGAGGACTTCAATGTCAGTACACCCGTTCACAGTGTAGACCAGCGGAGGGCTTCAATGTCAGTACACCCGTTCACAGTGTAGACCAGCGGAGGGCTTCAATGTCAGTACACCCGTTCACAGTGTAGACCAGCGGAGGTCTTCAATGTCAGTACACCCGTTCTCACAGTGTAGACCAGCGGAGGGCTTCAATGTCAGTACACCCGTTCACAGTGTAGACCAGCGGAGGGCTTCAATGTCAGTACACCCGTTCACAGAGTAACCAGCGGAGGGCTTCAATGTCAGTACACCCGTTCACACACTGTAGACCAGCGGAGACCTTCAATGTCAGTTCACCCGTTCACAGTGTAGACCAGCGGAGGGCTTCAATGTCACTACACCCGTTGAGAGTGTAGACCAGCGGAGGGCTTCAATGTCAGTACACCCGTTCACAGTGTAGACCAGCGGAGGGCTTCAATGTCAGTACACCCGTTCAGAGTGTAGACCAGCAGAGGGCATCAATGTCAGTACACCCGTTCACAGTGAAGACCAGTGCAGGGCTTCAATGTCAGCACACCCGTTCACAGTGTAGACCAGCGGAGGGCTTCAATGTCAGCACACCCGTTCACATTGTAGACCAGCGGAGGGCTTCAATGTCAGTACACCCATTCACACAGTGTAGACCAGCGGAGGGCTTCAATGTCAGTACACCCGTTCACAGTGTAGACCAGCAGAGGGCTTCAATGTCAGTACACCCGTTCACAGTGTAGACCAGCGGAGGGCTTCAATGTCAGTACACCCGTTCACAGTGTACACCAGCGGAGGGCTTCAATGTCAGTACACCCATTCACACAGTGTAGACCAGCGGAGGGCTTCAATGTCAGTACACCCGTTCACAGTGTAGACCAGCGGAGGGCTTCAATGTCAGTACACCCGTTCACAGTGTAGACCAGCGGAGGGCTTCAATGTCAGTACACCCGTTCACAGTGTAGACCAGCGGAGGGCTTCAATGTCAGTACACCCGTTCACAGTGTAGACCAGCGGAGGGCTTCAATGTCAGTACACCCGTTCACAGTGTACACCAGCGGAGGGCTTCAATGTCAGTACACCCATTCACACAGTGTAGACCAGCGGAGGGCTTCAATGTCAGTACACCCGTTCACAGTGTAGACCAGCGGAGGGCTTCAATGTCAGTACACCCGTTCACAGTGTAGACCAGCGGAGGGCTTCAATGTCGGTACACCCGTTCACAGTGTAGACCAGCGGAGGGCTTCAATGTCAGTACACCCATTCTCACAGTGTAGACCAGCGGAGGGCTTCAATGTCAGTACACCCGTTCACAGTGAAGACCAGTGCAGGGCTTCAATGTCAGTACAGCCATTCACAGTGTAGACCAGCGGAGGGTTTCAATGTCTGTACACCCGTTCACAGTGTAGACCAGCGGAGGGCTTCAATGTCAGTACACCCGTTCACAGTGTAGACCAGCAGAGGGCTTCAATGTCAGTACACCCATTCACAGTGTAGACCAGCGGAGGGCTTCAATGTCAGTACACCCGTTCACAGTGTAGACCAGCGGAGGGCTTCAATGTCAGTACACCCGTTCACAGTGTAGACCAGCGGAGGGCTTCAATGTCAGTACACCCGTTCACAGTGTAGACCAGCGGAGGTCTTCAATGTCAGTACACCCGTTCTCACATTGTAGACCAGCGGAGGGCTTCAATGTCAGTACACCCGTTCACAGTGTAGACCAGCGGAGGGCTTCAATGTCAGTACACCCGTTCACAGAGTAACCAGCGGAGGGCTTCAATGTCAGTACACCCGTTCACACACTGTAGACCAGCGGAGACCTTCAATGTCAGTTCACCCGTTCACAGTGTAGACCAGCGGAGGGCTTCAATGTCACTACACCCGTTGAGAGTGTAGACCAGCGGAGGGCTTCAATGTCAGTACACCCGTTCACAGTGTAGACCAGCGGAGGGCTTCAATGTCAGTACACCCGTTCAGAGTGTAGACCAGCAGAGGGCATCAATGTCAGTACACCCGTTCACAGTGAAGACCAGTGCAGGGCTTCAATGTCAGCACACCCGTTCACAGTGTAGACCAGCGGAGGGCTTCAATGTCAGCACACCCGTTCACATTGTAGACCAGCGGAGGGCTTCAATGTCAGTACACCCATTCACACAGTGTAGACCAGCGGAGGGCTTCAATGTCAGTACACCCGTTCACAGTGTAGACCAGCAGAGGGCTTCAATGTCAGTACACCCGTTCACAGTGTAGACCAGCGGAGGGCTTCAATGTCAGTACACCCGTTCACAGTGTACACCAGCGGAGGGCTTCAATGTCAGTACACCCATTCACACAGTGTAGACCAGCGGAGGGCTTCAATGTCAGTACACCCGTTCACAGTGTAGACCAGCGGAGGGCTTCAATGTCAGTACACCCGTTCACAGTGTAGACCAGCGGAGGGCTTCAATGTCAGTACACCCGTTCACAGTGTAGACCAGCGGAGGGCTTCAATGTCAGTACACCCGTTCACAGTGTAGACCAGCGGAGGGCTTCAATGTCAGTACACCCGTTCACAGTGTACACCAGCGGAGGGCTTCAATGTCAGTACACCCATTCACACAGTGTAGACCAGCGGAGGGCTTCAATGTCAGTACACCCGTTCACAGTGTAGACCAGCGGAGGGCTTCAATGTCAGTACACCCGTTCACAGTGTAGACCAGCGGAGGGCTTCAATGTCAGTACACCCGTTCACAGTGTAGACCAGCGGAGGGCTTCAATGTCAGTACACCCGTTCACAGTGTAGACCAGCGGAGGGCTTCAATGTCAGTACACCCGTTCACAGTGTACACCAGCGGAGGGCTTCAATGTCAGTACACCCGTTCACAGTGTAGACCAGCGGAGGGCTTCAATGTCAGTACACCCGTTCACAGTGTAGACCAGCGGAGGGCTTCAATGTCAGTACACCCGTTCACAGTGTAGACCAGCGGAGGGCTTCAATGTCAGTACACCCATTCACACAGTGTAGACCAGCGGAGGGCTTCAATGTCAGTACACCCGTTCACAGTGTAGACCAGCGGAGGGCTTCAATGTCAGTACACCCGTTCACAGTGTAGACCAGCGGAGGGCTTCAATGTCAGTACACCCGTTCACAGTGTAGACCAGCGGAGGGCTTCAATGTCAGTACACCCGTTCACAGTGTAGACCAGCGGAGCGCTTCAATGTCAGTACACCCGTTCACAGTGTAGACCAGCGGAGGGCTTCAATGTCAGTACACCCGTTCACAGTGTACACCAGCGGAGGGCTTCAATGTCAGTACACCCATTCACACAGTGTTGACCAGCGGAGGGCTTCAATGTCAGTACACCCGTTCACAGTGTAGACCAGCGGAGGGCTTCAATGTCAGTACACCCGTTCACAGTGTAGACCAGCGGAGGGCTTCAATGTCAGTACACCCGTTCACAGTGTAGACCAGCGGAGGGCTTCAATGTCAGTACACCCATTCTCACAGTGTAGACCAGCGGAGGGCTTCAATGTCAGTACACCCGTTCACAGTGAAGACCAGTGCAGGGCTTCAATGTCAGTACAGCCATTCACAGTGTAGACCAGCGGAGGGTTTCAATGTCTGTACACCCGTTCACAGTGTAGACCAGCGGAGGGCTTCAATGTCAGTACACCCGTTCACAGTGTAGACCAGCAGAGGGCTTCAATGTCAGTACACCCATTCACAGTGTAGACCAGCGGAGGGCTTCAATGTCAGTACACCCGTTCACAGTGTAGACCAGCGGAGGGCTTCAATGTCAGTACACCCGTTCACAGTGTAGACCAGCGGAGGGCTTCAATGTCAGTACACCCGTTCACAGTGTAGACCAGCGGAGGTCTTCAATGTCAGTACACCCGTTCTCACAGTGTAGACCAGCGGAGGGCTTCAATGTCAGTACACCCGTTCACAGTGTAGACCAGCGGAGGGCTTCAATGTCAGTACACCCGTTCACAGAGTAACCAGCGGAGGGCTTCAATGTCAGTACACCCGTTCACACACTGTAGACCAGCGGAGACCTTCAATGTCAGTTCACCCGTTCACAGTGTAGACCAGCGGAGGGCTTCAATGTCACTACACCCGTTGAGAGTGTAGACCAGCGGAGGGCTTCAATGTCAGTACACCCGTTCACAGTGTAGACCAGCGGAGGGCTTCAATGTCAGTACACCCGTTCAGAGTGTAGACCAGCAGAGGGCATCAATGTCAGTACACCCGTTCACAGTGAAGACCAGTGCAGGGCTTCAATGTCAGCACACCCGTTCACAGTGTAGACCAGCGGAGGGCTTCAATGTCAGTACACCCGTTCACAGTGTAGACCAGCGGAGGGCTTCAATGTCAGTACACCCGTTCACAGTGTAGACCAGCGGAGCGCTTCAATGTCAGTACACCCGTTCACAGTGTAGACCAGCGGAGGGCTTCAATGTCAGTACACCCGTTCACAGTGTACACCAGCGGAGGGCTTCAATGTCAGTACACCCATTCACACAGTGTAGACCAGCGGAGGGCTTCAATGTCAGTACACCCGTTCACAGTGTAGACCAGCGGAGGGCTTCAATGTCAGTACACCCGTTCACAGTGTAGACCAGCGGAGGGCTTCAATGTCAGTACACCCGTTCACAGTGTAGACCAGCGGAGGGCTTCAATGTCAGTACACCCATTCTCACAGTGTAGACCAGCGGAGGGCTTCAATGTCAGTACACCCGTTCACAGTGAAGACCAGTGCAGGGCTTCAATGTCAGTACAGCCATTCACAGTGTAGACCAGCGGAGGGTTTCAATGTCTGTACACCCGTTCACAGTGTAGACCAGCGGAGGGCTTCAATGTCAGTACACCCGTTCACAGTGTAGACCAGCAGAGGGCTTCAATGTCAGTACACCCATTCACAGTGTAGACCAGCGGAGGGCTTCAATGTCAGTACACCCGTTCACAGTGTAGACCAGCGGAGGGCTTCAATGTCAGTACACCCGTTCACAGTGTAGACCAGCGGAGGGCTTCAATGTCAGTACACCCGTTCACAGAGTAGACCAGCGGAGGTCTTCAATGTCAGTACACCCGTTCTCACAGTGTAGACCAGCGGAGGGCTTCAATGTCAGTACACCCGTTCACAGTGTAGACCAGCGGAGGGCTTCAATGTCAGTACACCCGTTCACAGAGTAACCAGCGGAGGGCTTCAATGTCAGTACACCCGTTCACACACTGTAGACCAGCGGAGACCTTCAATGTCAGTTCACCCGTTCACAGTGTAGACCAGCGGAGGGCTTCAATTTCACTACACCCGTTGAGAGTGTAGACCAGCGGAGGGCTTCAATGTCAGTACACCCGTTCACAGTGTAGACCAGCGGAGGGCTTCAATGTCAGTACACCCGTTCAGAGTGTAGACCAGCAGAGGGCATCAATGTCAGTACACCCGTTCACAGTGAAGACCAGTGCAGGGCTTCAATGTCAGCACACCCGTTCACAGTGTAGACCAGCGGAGGGCTTCAATGTCAGCACACCCGTTCACATTGTAGACCAGCGGAGGGCTTCAATGTCAGTACACCCATTCACACAGTGTAGACCAGCGGAGGGCTTCAATGTCAGTACACCCGTTCACAGTGTAGACCAGCAGAGGGCTTCAATGTCAGTACACCCGTTCACAGTGTAGACCAGCGGAGGGCTTCAATGTCAGTACACCCGTTCACAGTGTACACCAGCGGAGGGCTTCAATGTCAGTACACCCATTCACACAGTGTAGACCAGCGGAGGGCTTCAATGTCAGTACACCCGTTCACAGTGTAGACCAGCGGAGGGCTTCAATGTCAGTACACCCGTTCACAGTGTAGACCAGCGGAGGGCTTCAATGTCAGTACACCCGTTCACAGTGTAGACCAGCGGAGGGCTTCAATGTCAGTACACCCGTTCACAGTGTAGACCAGCGGAGGGCTTCAATGTCAGTACACCCGTTCACAGTGTACACCAGCGGAGGGCTTCAATGTCAGTACACCCATTCACACAGTGTAGACCAGCGGAGGGCTTCAATGTCAGTACACCCGTTCACAGTGTAGACCAGCGGAGGGCTTCAATGTCAGTACACCCGTTCACAGTGTAGACCAGCGGAGGGCTTCAATGTCAGTACACCCGTTCACAGTGTAGACCAGCGGAGGGCTTCAATGTCAGTACACCCGTTCACAGTGTAGACCAGCGGAGGGCTTCAATGTCAGTACACCCGTTCACAGTGTACACCAGCGGAGGGCTTCAATGTCAGTACACCCATTCACACAGTGTAGACCAGCGGAGGGCTTCAATGTCAGTACACCCGTTCACAGTGTAGACCAGCGGAGGGCTTCAATGTCAGTACACCCGTTCACAGTGTAGACCAGCGGAGGGCTTCAATGTCAGTACACCCGTTCACAGTGTACACCAGCGGAGGGCTTCAATGTCAGTACACCCATTCACACAGTGTAGACCAGCGGAGGGCTTCAATGTCAGTACACCCGTTCACAGTGTAGACCAGCGGAGGGCTTCAATGTCAGTACACCCGTTCACAGTGTAGACCAGCGGAGGGCTTCAATGTCAGTACACCCGTTCACAGTGTAGACCAGCGGAGGGCTTCAATGTCAGTACACCCGTTCACAGTGTAGACCAGCGGAGGGCTTCAATGTCAGTACACCCGTTCACAGTGTACACCAGCGGAGGGCTTCAATGTCAGTACACCCATTCACACAGTGTAGACCAGCGGAGGGCTTCAATGTCAGTACACCCGTTCACAGTGTAGACCAGCGGATGCTTCAATGTCAGTACACCCGTTCACAGTGTAGACCAGCGGAGGGCTTCAATGTCAGTACACCCGTTCACAGTGTACACCAGCGGAGGGCTTCAATGTCAGTACACCCGTTCACAGTGTAGACCAGCGGAGGGCTTCAATGTCAGTACACCCGTTCACAGTGTACACCAGCGGAGGGCTTCAATGTCAGTACACCCATTCACACAGTGTAGACCAGCGGAGGGCTTCAATGTCAGTACACCCGTTCACAGTGTAGACCAGCGGAGGGCTTCAATGTCAGTACACCCATTCACACAGTGTAGACCAGCGGAGGGCTTCAATGTCAGTACACCCGTTCAGAGTGTAGACCAGCAGAGGGCATCAAAGTCAGTACACCCGTTCACAGTGAAGACCAGCGGAGGGCTTCAATGTCAGCACACCCGTTTACAGTGTAGACCAGCGGAGGGCTTCAATGTCAGTACACCCGTTCACAGTGTAGACCAGCGGAGGGCTTCAATGTCAGTACACCTGTTCACAGTGTAGAACAGCGGAGGGCTTCAATGTCAGCACACCCGTTCACATTGTAGACCAGCGGAGGGCTTCAATGTCAGTACACCCATTCACACAGTGTAGACCAGCGGAGGGCTTCAATGTCAGTACACCCGTTCACAGTGTAGACCAGCGGAGGGCTTCAATGTCAGTACACCCGTTCACAGAGTAACCAGCGGAGGGCTTCAATGTCAGTACACCCGTTCACACACTGTAGACCAGCGGAGACCTTCAATGTCAGTTCACCCGTTCACAGTGTAGACCAGCGGAGGGCTTCAATGTCACTACACCCGTTGAGAGTGTAGACCAGCGGAGGGCTTCAATGTCAGTACACCCGTTCACAGTGTAGACCAGCGGAGGGCTTCAATGTCAGTACACCCGTTCAGAGTGTAGACCAGCAGAGGGCATCAATGTTTGTACACCCGTTCACAGTGAAGACCAGTGCAGGGCTTCAATGTCAGCACACCCGTTCACAGTGTAGACCAGCGGAGGGCTTCAATGTCAGCACACCCGTTCACATTGTAGACCAGCGGAGGGCTTCAATGTCAGTACACCCATTCACACAGTGTAGACCAGCGGAGGGCTTCAATGTCAGTACACCCGTTCACAGTGTAGACCAGCAGAGGGCTTCAATGTCAGTACACCCGTTCACAGTGTAGACCAGCGGAGGGCTTCAATGTCAGTACACCCGTTCACAGTGTACACCAGCGGAGGGCTTCAATGTCAGTACACCCATTCACACAGTGTAGACCAGCGGAGGGCTTCAATGTCAGTACACCCGTTCACAGTGTAGACCAGCGGAGGGCTTCAATGTCAGTACACCCGTTCAGAGTGTAGACCAGCAGAGGCCATCAATGTCAGTACACCCGTTCACAGTGAAGACCAGTGCAGGGCTTCAATGTCAGCACACCCGTTCACAGTGTAGACCAGCGGAGGGCTTCAATGTCAGCACACCCGTTCACATTGTAGACCAGCGGAGGGCTTCAATGTCAGTACACCCATTCACACAGTGTAGACCAGCAGAGGGCTTCAATGTCAGTACACCCGTTCACAGTGTAGACCAGCAGAGGGCTTCAATGTCAGTACACCCATTCACACAGTGTAGACCAGAAGAGGGCTTCAATGTCAGTACACCCGTTCACAGTGTTGACCAGCGGAGGGCTTCAAATGCAGTACACCCGTGCACAGTGTAGACCAGCGGAGGGCTTCAATGTCAGTACACCCGTTCACAGTGTAGACCAGCGGAGGGCTTCAATGTCATTACACCCGTTCACAGTGTAGACCAGCAGAGGGCTTCAATGTCAGTACACCCATTCACAGTGTTGACCAGCAGAGTGCTTCAATGTCAATACACGCGTTCACAGTGTAGACCAGCGGAGGGCTTCAATGTCAGTACACCAGTTCACAGTGTAGACCAGCGGAGGGCTTCAAATGCAGTACACCCGTTCACAGTGTAGACCAGCGGAGTGCTTCAACGTCAGTACACCCGTTCACACAGTGTTGACCGGCGGAGGGCTTCAATGTCAGTACACCCGTTCACAGTGTAGACCAGCGGAGGGCTTCAATGTCAGCACACCCGTTCACAGTGTTGTCCAGCGGAGGGCTTCAATGTCAGCACACCCGTTCACAGTGTTGACCAGTGCAGGGCTTCAATGTCAGCACACACGTTCACAGTGTAGACCAGCGGAGGGCTTCAATGTCAGCACACCCGTTCACAGTGTAGACCAGCGGAGGGCTTCAATGTCAGTACACCCATTCACAGTGTTGACCAGCGGAGGGCATCAATGTCAGTACACCCATTCACACAGTGTAGACCAGCGGAGGGCTTCAATGTCAGTACACCCGTTCACAGTGTAGACCAGCAGAGGGCTTCAATGTCAGTACACCCGTTCACAGTGTAGACCAGCGGAGGGCTTCAATGTCAGTACACCCGTTCACAGTGTTGACCAGCGGAGGGCTTCAAATGCAGTACACCCGTTCACAGTGTAGACCAGCAGAGGGCTTCAATGTCAGTACACCCATTCACAGTGTAGACCAGCGGAGGGCTTCAATGTCAGTACACCCGTTTACAGTGTAGACCAGCGGAGGGCTTCAATGTCAGTACACCCGTTCACAGTGTAGACCAGCAGAGGGCTTCAATGTCAGTACACCCGTTCACAGTGTAGACCAGCGGAGGGCTTCAATGTCAGTACACCCGTTCACAGTGTAGACCAGCGGAGGGCTTCAATGTCAGTACACCCGTTCACACAGTGTAGAACAGCGGAGGGCTTCAATGTCAGTACACCAGTTCACAGTGTAGACCAGCGGAGGGCTTCAAATGCAGTACACCCGTTCACAGTGTAGACCAGCGGAGACCTTCAATGTCAGTTCACCCGTTCACAGTGTAGACCAGCGGAGGGCTTCAATGTCACTACACCCGTTGAGAGTGTAGACCAGCGGAGGGCTTCAATGTCAGTACACCCGTTCACAGTGTAGACCAGCGGAGGGCTTCAATGTCAGTACACCCGTTCAGAGTGTAGACCAGCAGAGGGCATCAATGTCAGTACACCCGTTCACAGTGAAGACCAGTGCAGGGCATCAATGTCAGTACACCCGTTCACAGTGTTGACCAGCGGAGGGCTTCAATGTCAGTAGACCCGTTCACAGTGTAGACCAGCGGAGGGCTTCAATGTCAGTACACCCGTTCACAGTGTAGACCAGCGGAGGGCTTCAATGTCAGTACACCCGTTCACAGTGTAGACCTGCGGAGGGCTTCAATGTCAGTACACCCGTTCACAGTGTTGACCAGCGGAGGGCTTCAAATGCAGTACACCCGTTCACAGTGTAGACCAGCGGAGGGCTTCAATGTCAGTACACCCGTTCACAGTGTTGACCAGCGGAGGGCTTCAAATGCAGTCCACCCGTTCACAGTGTAGACCAACGGAGGGCTTCAATGTCAGTACACCCATTCACAGTGTAGACCAGCGGAGGGCTTCAATGTCAGTACACCCGTTCACAGTGTTGACCAGCGGAGGGCTTCAAATGCAGTACACCCGTTCACAGTGTAGACCAGCAGAGGGCTTCAATGTCAGTACACCCGTTCACAGTGTAGACCAGCGGAGGGCTTCAATGTCAGTACACCCGTTCACAGTGTTGACCAGCGGAGGGCTTCAAATGCAGTACACCCGTTTACAGTGTAGACCAGCGGAGGGCTTCAATGTCAGTACACCCGTTCACAGTGTAGACCAGCGGAGGGCTTCAATGTCAGTACACCCGTTCACAGTGTAGACCAGCTGAGGGCTTCAATGTCAGTACACCCGTTCACAGTGTTGACCAGCGGAGGGCTTCGAATGCAGTACACCCGTTCACAGTGTAGACCAGCAGAGGGCTTCAATGTCAGTACACCCATTCACACAGTGTAGACCAGCGGAGGGCTTCAATGTCAGTACACCCGTTCACTGTGTAGACCAGCGGAGGGCTTCAATGTCAGTACCTTCATTCACAGTGTTGACCAGCGGAGGGCTTCAATGTCAGTACACCAGTTCACAGTGTATACCAGCTGAGGGTTTCAATGTCAGTACACCCGTTCACAGTGTAGACCAGCGGAGGGCTTCAATGTCAGTACACCCGTTCACAGTGTTGAACAGCGGAGGGCTTCAATGTCAGCACACCCGTTCACAGTGTTGACCAGCGCAGGGCTTCAATGTCAGCACACCCGTTCACAGTGTAGACCAGCGGAGGGCTTCAATGTCAGTACACCCGTTCACCGTGTAGAAAGGCGGAGAGCTTCAATGTCAGTACACCCGTTCACAGTGTTGACCAGCGGAGGGCTTCAATGTCAGTACACCCTTTCACACAGTGTAGACCAGCGGTGGGCTTCAATGTCAGTACACCCGTTCACAGTGTTGACCAGCGGAGGGCTTCAATGTCAGTAGACCCGTTCACAGTGTAGACCAGCGGAGGGCTTCAATGTCAGTACACCCGTTCACAGTGTAGAATAGCAGAGGGCTTCAATGTCAGTACACCCGTTCACAGTGTAGACCAGCGGAGGGCTTCAATGTCAGTACACCCGTTCACAGTGATGACCAGCGGAGGGCTTCAAATGCAGTACACCCGTTCACAGTGTAGACCAGCGGAGGGCTTCAATGTCAGTACACCCGTTCACAGTGTTGACCAGCGGAGGGCTTCAAATGCAGTACCCCCGTTCACAGTGTAGACCAGCGGAGGGCTTCAATGTCAGTACACCCGTTCACAGTGTAGACCAGCGGAGGGCTTCAATGTCAGTACACCCGTTCACAGTGTACACCAGCGGAGGGCTTCAATGTCAGTACACCCATTCACACAGTGTAGACCAGCAGAGGGCTTCAATGTCAGTACACCCGTTCACAGTGTTGACCAGCGGAGGGCTTCAAATGCAGTACACCCGTGCACAGTGTAGACCAGCGGAGGGCTTCAATGTCAGTACACCCGTTCACAGTGTAGACCAGCGGAGGGCTTCAATGTCAGTACACCCGTTCACAGTGTAGACCAGCAGAGGGCTTCAATGTCAGTACACCCATTCACAGTGTTGACCAGCAGAGGGCTTCAATGTCAGTACACCCGTTCACAGAGTAACCAGCGGAGGGCTTCAATGTCAGTACACCCGTTCACACACTGTAGACCAGCGGAGACCTTCAATGTCAGTTCACCCGTTCACAGTGTAGACCAGCGGAGGGCTTCAATGTCACTACACCCGTTGAGAGTGTAGACCAGCGGAGGGCTTCAATGTCAGTACACCCGTTCACAGTGTAGACCAGCGGAGGGCTTCAATGTCAGTACACCCGTTCAGAGTGTAGACCAGCAGAGGGCATCAATGTCAGTACACCCGTTCACAGTGAAGACCAGTGCAGGGCTTCAATGTCAGCACACCCGTTCACAGTGTAGACCAGCGGAGGGCTTCAATGTCAGTACACCCGTTCACAGTGTAGACCAGCGGAGGGCTTCAATGTCAGTACACCCGTTCACAGTGTAGACCAGCGGAGCGCTTCAATGTCAGTACACCCGTTCACAGTGTAGACCAGCGGAGGGCTTCAATGTCAGTACACCCGTTCACAGTGTACACCAGCGGAGGGCTTCAATGTCAGTACACCCGTTCACAGTGTAGACCAGCGGAGGGCTTCAATGTCAGTACACCCGTTCACAGTGTAGACCAGCGGAGGGCTTCAATGTCAGTACACCCGTTCACAGTGTAGACCAGCGGAGGGCTTCAATGTCAGTACACCCGTTCACAGTGTAGACCAGCGGAGGGCTTCAATGTCAGTACACCCGTTCACATTGTAGACCAGCGGAGGGCTTCAATGTCAGTACACCCATTCACACAGTGTAGACCAGCGGAGGGCTTCAATGTCAGTACACCCGTTCACAGTGTAGACCAGCAGAGGGCTTCAATGACAGTACACCCGTTCACAGTGTAGACCAGCGGAGGGCTTCAATGTCAGTACACCCGTTCACAGTGTACACCAACGGAGGGCTTCAATGTCAGTACACCCGTTCACAGTGTAGACCAGCAGAGGGCTTCAATGTCAGTACACCCGTTCACAGTGTAGACCAGCGGAGGGCTTCAATGTCAGTACACCCGTTCACAGTGTTGACCAGCGGAGGGCTTCAAATGCAGTACACCCGTTCACAGTGTAGACCAGCAGAGGGCTTCAATGTCAGTACACCCATTCACAGTGTAGACCAGCGGAGGGCTTCAATGTCAGTACACCCGTTCACAGTGTTGACCAGCGGAGGGCTTCAAATGCAGTACACCCGTTCACAGTGTAGACCAGCAGAGGGCTTCAATGTCAGTACACCCATTCACAGTGTAGACCAGCGGAGGGCTTCAATGTCAGTACACCCGTTTGCAGTGTAGACCAGCGGAGGGCTTCAATGTCAGTACACCCGTTCACAGTGTAGACCAGCAGAGGGCTTCAATGTCAGTACACCAGTTCACAGTGTAGACCAGCGGAGGGCTTCAATGTCAGTACACCCGTTCACAGTGTAGACCAGCGGAGGGCTTCAATGTCAGTACACCCGTTCACACAGTGTAGAACAGCGGAGGGCTTCAATGTCAGTACACCCGTTCACAGTGTTGACCAGTGGAGGGCTTCAAATGCAGTACACCCGTTCACAGTGTAGACCAGCAGAGGGCTTCAATGTCAGTACAGCCATTCACAGTGTAGACCAGCGGAGGGCTTCAATGTCAGTACACCCGTTCACAGTGTAGACCAGCGGAGGGCTTCAATGTCAGTACACCCGTTCACAGTGTAGACCAGCGGAGGGCTTCAATGTCAGTACACCCGTTCACAGTGTAGACCAGCGGAGGTCTTCAATGTCAGTACACCCGTTCTCACAGTGTAGACCAGCGGAGGGCTTCAATGTCAGTACACCCGTTCACAGTGTAGACCAGCGGAGGGCTTCAATGTCAGTACACCCGTTCACAGTGTAACCAGCGGAGGGCTTCAATGTCAGTACACCCGTTCACACACTATAGACCAGCGGAGACCTTCAATGTCAGTTCACCCGTTCACAGTGTAGACCAGCGGAGGGCTTCAATGTCACTACACCCGTTGAGAGTGTAGACTAGCGGAGGGCTTCAATGTCAGTACACCCGTTCACAGTGTAGACCAGCGGAGGGCTTCAATGTCAGTACACCCGTTCAGAGTGTAGACCAGCAGAGGGCTTCAATGTCAGTACACCCATTCTCACAGTGTAGACCAGCGGAGGGCTTCAATGTCAGTACACCCGTTCACAGTGAAGACCAGTGCAGGGCTTCAATGTCAGTACAGCCATTCACAGTGTAGACCAGCGGAGGGTTTCAATGTCTGTACACCCGTTCACAGTTTAGACCAGCGGAGGGCTTCAATGTCAGTACACCCGTTCACAGTGTAGACCAGCAGAGGGCTTCAATGTCAGTACACCCATTCACAGCGTAGACCAGCGGAGGGCTTCAATGTCAGTACACCCGTTCACAGTGTAGACCAGCGGAGGGCTTCAATGTCAGTACACCCGTTCACAGTGTAGACCAGCGGAGGGCTTCAATGTCAGTACACCCGTTCACAGTGTAGACCAGCGGAGGTCTTCAATGTCAGTACACCCGTTCTCACAGTGTAGACCAGCGGAGGGCTTCAATGTCAGTACACCCGTTCACAGTGTAGACCAGCGGAGGGCTTCAATGTCAGTACACCCGTTCACAGAGTAACCAGCGGAGGGCTTCAATGTCAGTACACCCGTTCACACACTGTAGACCAGCGGAGACCTTCAATGTCAGTTCACCCGTTCACAGTGTAGACCAGCGGAGGGCTTCAATGTCACTACACCCGTTGAGAGTGTAGACCAGCGGAGGGCTTCAATGTCAGTACACCCGTTCACAGTGTAGACCAGCGGAGGGCTTCAATGTCAGTACACCCGTTCAGAGTGTAGACCAGCAGAGGGCATCAATGTCAGTACACCCGTTCACAGTGAAGACCAGTGCAGGGCTTCAATGTCAGCACACCCGTTCACAGTGTAGACCAGCGGAGGGCTTCAATGTCAGCACACCCGTTCACATTGTAGACCAGCGGAGGGCTTCAATGTCAGTACACCCATTCACACAGTGTAGACCAGCGGAGGGCTTCAATGTCAGTACACCCGTTCACAGTGTAGACCAGCAGAGGGCTTCAATGTCAGTACACCCGTTCACAGTGTAGACCAGCGGAGGGCTTCAATGTCAGTACACCCGTTCACAGTGTACACCAGCGGAGGGCTTCAATGTCAGTACACCCATTCACACAGTGTAGACCAGCGGAGGGCTTCAATGTCAGTACACCCGTTCACAGTGTAGACCAGCGGAGGGCTTCAATGTCAGTACACCCGTTCACAGTGTAGACCAGCGGAGGGCTTCAATGTCAGTACACCCGTTCACAGTGTAGACCAGCGGAGGGCTTCAATGTCAGTACACCCGTTCACAGTGTAGACCAGCGGAGGGCTTCAATGTCAGTACACCCGTTCACAGTGTACACCAGCGGAGGGCTTCAATGTCAGTACACCCATTCACACAGTGTAGACCAGCGGAGGGCTTCAATGTCAGTACACCCGTTCACAGTGTAGACCAGCGGAGGGCTTCAATGTCAGTACACCCGTTCACAGTGTAGACCAGCGGAGGGCTTCAATGTCGGTACACCCGTTCACAGTGTAGACCAGCGGAGGGCTGCAATGTCAGTACACCCATTCTCACAGTGTAGACCAGCGGAGGGCTTCAATGTCAGTACACCCGTTCACAGTGAAGACCAGTGCAGGGCTTCAATGTCAGTACAGCCATTCACAGTGTAGACCAGCGGAGGGTTTCAATGTCTGTACACCCGTTCACAGTGTAGACCAGCGGAGGGCTTCAATGTCAGTACACCCGTTCACAGTGTAGACCAGCAGAGGGCTTCAATGTCAGTACACCCATTCACAGTGTAGACCAGCGGAGGTCTTCAATGTCAGTACACCCGTTCACAGTGTAGACCAGCGGAGGGCTTCAATGTCAGTACACCCGTTCACAGTGTAGACCAGCGGAGGGCTTCAATGTCAGTACACCCGTTCACAGTGTAGACCAGCGGAGGTCTTCAATGTCAGTACACCCGTTCTCACATTGTAGACCAGCGGAGGGCTTCAATGTCAGTACACCCGTTCACAGTGTAGACCAGCGGAGGGCTTCAATGTCAGTACACCCGTTCACAGAGTAACCAGCGGAGGGCTTCAATGTCAGTACACCCGTTCACACACTGTAGACCAGCGGAGACCTTCAATGTCAGTTCACCCGTTCACAGTGTAGACCAGCGGAGGGCTTCAATGTCACTACACCCGTTGAGAGTGTAGACCAGCGGAGGGCTTCAATGTCAGTACACCCGTTCACAGTGTAGACCAGCGGAGGGCTTCAATGTCAGTACACCCGTTCAGAGTGTAGACCAGCAGAGGGCATCAATGTCAGTACACCCGTTCACAGTGAAGACCAGTGCAGGGCTTCAATGTCAGCACACCCGTTCACAGTGTAGACCAGCGGAGGGCTTCAATGTCAGCACACCCGTTCACATTGTAGACCAGCGGAGGGCTTCAATGTCAGTACACCCATTCACACAGTGTAGACCAGCGGAGGGCTTCAATGTCAGTACACCCGTTCACAGTGTAGACCAGCAGAGGGCTTCAATGTCAGTACACCCGTTCACAGTGTAGACTAGCGGAGGGCTTCAATGTCAGTACACCCGTTCACAGTGTACACCAGCGGAGGGCTTCAATGTCAGTACACCCATTCACACAGTGTAGACCAGCGGAGGGCTTCAATGTCAGTACACCCGTTCACAGTGTAGACCAGCGGAGGGCTTCAATGTCAGTACACCCGTTCACAGTGTAGACCAGCGGAGGGCTTCAATGTCAGTACACCCGTTCACAGTGTAGACCAGCGGAGGGCTTCAATGTCAGTACACCCGTTCACAGTGTAGACCAGCGGAGGGCTTCAATGTCAGTACACCCGTTCACAGTGTACACCAGCGGAGGGCTTCAATGTCAGTACACCCATTCACACAGTGTAGACCAGCGGAGGGCTTCAATGTCAGTACACCCGTTCACAGTGTAGACCAGCGGAGGGCTTCAATGTCAGTACACCCGTTCACAGTGTAGACCAGCGGAGGGCTTCAATGTCAGTACACCCGTTCACAGTGTAGACCAGCGGAGGGCTTCAATGTCAGTACACCCGTTCACAGTGTAGACCAGCGGAGGGCTTCAATGTCAGTACACCCGTTCACAGTGTACACCAGCGGAGGGCTTCAATGTCAGTACACCCGTTCACAGTGTAGACCAGCGGAGGGCTTCAATGTCAGTACACCCGTTCACAGTGTAGACCAGCGGAGGGCTTCAATGTCAGTACACCCGTTCACAGTGTAGACCAGCGGAGGGCTTCAATGTCAGTACACCCATTCACACAGTGTAGACCAGCGGAGGGCTTCAATGTCAGTACACCCGTTCACAGTGTAGACCAGCGGAGGGCTTCAATGTCAGTACACCCGTTCACAGTGTAGACCAGCGGAGGGCTTCAATGTCAGTACACCCGTTCACAGTGTAGACCAGCGGAGGGCTTCAATGTCAGTACACCCGTTCACAGTGTAGACCAGCGGAGCGCTTCAATGTCAGTACACCCGTTCACAGTGTAGACCAGCGGAGGGCTTCAATGTCAGTACACCCGTTCACAGTGTACACCAGCGGAGGGCTTCAATGTCAGTACACCCATTCACACAGTGTAGACCAGCGGAGGGCTTCAATGTCAGTACACCCGTTCACAGTGTAGACCAGCGGAGGGCTTCAATGTCAGTACACCCGTTCACAGTGTAGACCAGCGGAGGGCTTCAATGTCAGTACACCCGTTCACAGTGTAGACCAGCGGAGGGCTTCAATGTCAGTACACCCATTCTCACAGTGTAGACCAGCGGAGGGCTTCAATGTCAGTACACCCGTTCACAGTGAAGACCAGTGCAGGGCTTCAATGTCAGTACAGCCATTCACAGTGTAGACCAGCGGAGGGTTTCAATGTCTGTACACCCGTTCACAGTGTAGACCAGCGGAGGGCTTCAATGTCAGTACACCCGTTCACAGTGTAGACCAGCAGAGGGCTTCAATGTCAGTACACCCATTCACAGTGTAGACCAGCGGAGGGCTTCAATGTCAGTACACCCGTTCACAGTGTAGACCAGCGGAGGGCTTCAATGTCAGTACACCCGTTCACAGTGTAGACCAGCGGAGGGCTTCAATGTCAGTACACCCGTTCACAGTGTAGACCAGCGGAGGTCTTCAATGTCAGTACACCCGTTCTCACAGTGTAGACCAGCGGAGGGCTTCAATGTCAGTACACCCGTTCACAGTGTAGACCAGCGGAGGGCTTCAATGTCAGTACACCCGTTCACAGAGTAACCAGCGGAGGGCTTCAATGTCAGTACACCCGTTCACACACTGTAGACCAGCGGAGACCTTCAATGTCAGTTCACCCGTTCACAGTGTAGACCAGCGGAGGGCTTCAATGTCACTACACCCGTTGAGAGTGTAGACCAGCGGAGGGCTTCAATGTCAGTACACCCGTTCACAGTGTAGACCAGCGGAGGGCTTCAATGTCAGTACACCCGTTCAGAGTGTAGACCAGCAGAGGGCATCAATGTCAGTACACCCGTTCACAGTGAAGACCAGTGCAGGGCTTCAATGTCAGCACACCCGTTCACAGTGTAGACCAGCGGAGGGCTTCAATGTCAGTACACCCGTTCACAGTGTAGACCAGCGGAGGGCTTCAATGTCAGTACACCCGTTCACAGTGTAGACCAGCGGAGCGCTTCAATGTCAGTACACCCGTTCACAGTGTAGACCAGCGGAGGGCTTCAATGTCAGTACACCCGTTCACAGTGTACACCAGCGGAGGGCTTCAATGTCAGTACACCCATTCACACAGTGTAGACCAGCGGAGGGCTTCAATGTCAGTACACCCGTTCACAGTGTAGACCAGCGGAGGGCTTCAATGTCAGTACACCCGTTCACAGTGTAGACCAGCGGAGGGCTTCAATGTCAGTACACCCGTTCACAGTGTAGACCAGCGGAGGGCTTCAATGTCAGTACACCCATTCTCACAGTGTAGACCAGCGGAGGGCTTCAATGTCAGTACACCCGTTCACAGTGAAGACCAGTGCAGGGCTTCAATGTCAGTACAGCCATTCACAGTGTAGACCAGCGGAGGGTTTCAATGTCTGTACACCCGTTCACAGTGTAGACCAGCGGAGGGCTTCAATGTCAGTACACCCATTCACAGTGTAGACCAGCGGAGGGCTTCAATGTCTGTACACCCGTTCACAGTGAAGACCAGTGCAGGGCTTCAATGTCAGTACACCCATTCACAGTGTTGACCAGCGGAGGGCTTCAATGTCAGTACACCCGTTCACAGTGTAGACCAGCGGAGGGCTTCAATGTCAGTACACCCGTTCACAGTGTAGACCAGCGGAGGGCTTCAATGTCAGTACACCCGTTCACAGTGTAGACCAGCGGAGGGCTTCAATGTCAGTACACCCGTTCACAGTGTAGACCAGCGGAGGGCTTCAATGTCTGTACACCCATTCACAGTGTAGACCAGCGGAGGGCTTCAATGTCAGTACACCCGTTCACAGTGTAGACCAGCGGAGGGCTTCAATGTCAGTACACCCGTTCACAGTGTAGACCAGCGGAGGGCTTCAATGTCAGTACACCCGTTCACAGTGTAGACCAGCGGAGGTCTTCAATGTCAGTACACCCGTTCTCACAGTGTAGACCAGCGGAGGGCTTCAATGTCAGTACACCCGTTCACAGTGTAGACCAGCGGAGGGCTTCAATGTCAGTACACCCGTTCACAGAGTAACCAGCGGAGGGCTTCAATGTCAGTACACCCGTTCACACACTGTAGACCAGCGGAGACCTTCAATGTCAGTTCACCCGTTCACAGTGTAGACCAGCGGAGGGCTTCAATGTCACTACACCCGTTGAGAGTGTAGACCAGCGGAGGGCTTCAATGTCAGTACACCCGTTCACAGTGTAGACCAGCGGAGGGCTTCAATGTCAGTACACCCGTTCAGAGTGTAGACCAGCAGAGGGCATCAATGTCAGTACACCCGTTCACAGTGAAGACCAGTGCAGGGCTTCAATGTCAGCACACCCGTTCACAGTGTAGACCAGCGGAGGGCTTCAATGTCAGCACACCCGTTCACATTGTAGACCAGCGGAGGGCTTCAATGTCAGTACACCCATTCACACAGTGTAGACCAGCGGAGGGCTTCAATGTCAGTACACCCGTTCACAGTGTAGACCAGCAGAGGGCTTCAATGTCAGTACACCCGTTCACAGTGTAGACCAGCGGAGGGCTTCAATGTCAGTACACCCGTTCACAGTGTACACCAGCGGAGGGCTTCAATGTCAGTACACCCATTCACACAGTGTAGACCAGCGGAGGGCTTCAATGTCAGTACACCCGTTCACAGTGTAGACCAGCGGAGGGCTTCAATGTCAGTACACCCGTTCACAGTGTAGACCAGCGGAGGGCTTCAATGTCAGTACACCCGTTCACAGTGTAGACCAGCGGAGGGCTTCAATGTCAGTACACCCGTTCACAGTGTAGACCAGCGGAGGGCTTCAATGTCAGTACACCCGTTCACAGTGTACACCAGCGGAGGGCTTCAATGTCAGTACACCCATTCACACAGTGTAGACCAGCGGAGGGCTTCAATGTCAGTACACCCGTTCACAGTGTAGACCAGCGGAGGGCTTCAATGTCAGTACACCCGTTCACAGTGTAGACCAGCGGAGGGCTTCAATGTCAGTACACCCGTTCACAGTGTAGACCAGCGGAGTGCTTCAATGTCAGTACACCCGTTCACAGTGTAGACCAGCGGAGGGCTTCAATGTCAGTACACCCGTTCACAGTGTACACCAGCGGAGGGCTTCAATGTCAGTACACCCATTCACACAGTGTAGACCAGCGGAGGGCTTCAACGTCAGTACACCCGTTCACAGTGTAGACCAGCGGAGGGCTTCAATGTCAGTACACCCGTTCACAGTGTAGACCAGCGGAGGGCTTCAATGTCAGTACACCCGTTCACAGTGTACACCAGCGGAGGGCTTCAATGTCAGTACACCCATTCACACAGTGTAGACCAGCGGAGGGCTTCAATGTCAGTACACCCGTTCACAGTGTAGACCAGCGGAGGGCTTCAATGTCAGTACACCCGTTCACAGTGTAGACCAGCGGAGGGCTTCAATGTCAGTACACCCGTTCACAGTGTAGACCAGCGGAGGGCTTCAATGTCAGTACACCGTTCACAGTGTAGACCAGCGGAGGGCTTCAATGTCAGTACACCCGTTCACAGTGTACACCAGCGGAGGGCTTCAATGTCAGTACACCCATTCACACAGTGTAGACCAGCGGAGGGCTTCAATGTCAGTACACCCGTTCACAGTGTAGACCAGCGGATGCTTCAATGTCAGTACACCCGTTCACAGTGTAGACCAGCGGAGGGCTTCAATGTCAGTACACCCGTTCACAGTGTACACCAGCGGAGGGCTTCAATGTCAGTACACCCGTTCACAGTGTAGACCAGCGGAGGGCTTCAATGTCAGTACACCCGTTCACAGTGTAGCACCAGCGGAGGGCTTCAATGTCAGTACACCCATTCACACAGTGTAGACCAGCGGAGGGCTTCAATGTCAGTACACCCGTTCACAGTGTAGACCAGCGGAGGGCTTCAATGTCAGTACACCCATTCACACAGTGTAGACCAGCGGAGGGCTTCAATGTCAGTACACCCGTTCAGAGTGTAGACCAGCAGAGGGCATCAAAGTCAGTACACCCGTTCACAGTGAAGACCAGCGGAGGGCTTCAATGTCAGCACACCCGTTTACAGTGTAGACCAGCGGAGGGCTTCAATGTCAGTACACCCGTTCACAGTGTAGACCAGCGGAGGGCTTCAATGTCAGTACACCTGTTCACAGTGTAGACCAGCGGAGGGCTTCAATGTCAGCACACCCGTTCACATTGTAGACCAGCGGAGGGCTTCAATGTCAGTACACCCATTCACACAGTGTAGACCAGCGGAGGGCTTCAATGTCAGTACACCCGTTCACAGTGTAGACCAGCGGAGGGCTTCAATGTCAGTACACCCGTTCACAGAGTAACCAGCGGAGGGCTTCAATGTCAGTACACCCGTTCACACACTGTAGACCAGCGGAGACCTTCAATGTCAGTTCACCCGTTCACAGTGTAGACCAGCGGAGGGCTTCAATGTCACTACACCCGTTGAGAGTGTAGACCAGCGGAGGGCTTCAATGTCAGTACACCCGTTCACAGTGTAGACCAGCGGAGGGCTTCAATGTCAGTACACCCGTTCAGAGTGTAGACCAGCAGAGGGCATCAATGTTTGTACACCCGTTCACAGTGAAGACCAGTGCAGGGCTTCAATGTCAGCACACCCGTTCACAGTGTAGACCAGCGGAGGGCTTCAATGTCAGCACACCCGTTCACATTGTAGACCAGCGGAGGGCTTCAATGTCAGTACACCCATTCACACAGTGTAGACCAGCGGAGGGCTTCAATGTCAGTACACCCGTTCACAGTGTAGACCAGCAGAGGGCTTCAATGTCAGTACACCCGTTCACAGTGTAGACCAGCGGAGGGCTTCAATGTCAGTACACCCGTTCACAGTGTACACCAGCGGAGGGCTTCAATGTCAGTACACCCATTCACACAGTGTAGACCAGCGGAGGGCTTCAATGTCAGTACACCCGTTCACAGTGTAGACCAGCGGAGGGCTTCAATGTCAGTACACCCGTTCAGAGTGTAGACCAGCAGAGGCCATCAATGTCAGTACACCCGTTCACAGTGAAGACCAGTGCAGGGCTTCAATGTCAGCACACCCGTTCACAGTGTAGACCAGCGGAGGGCTTCAATGTCAGCACACCCGTTCACATTGTAGACCAGCGGAGGGCTTCAATGTCAGTACACCCATTCACACAGTGTAGACCAGCAGAGGGCTTCAATGTCAGTACACCCGTTCACAGTGTAGAACAGCAGAGGGCTTCAATGTCAGTACACCCGTTCACAGTGTAGACCAGCGGAGGGCTTCAATGTCAGTACACCCGTTCACAGTGTACACCAGCGGAGGGCTTCAATGTCAGTACACCCATTCACACAGTGTAGACCAGAAGAGGGCTTCAATGTCAGTACACCCGTTCACAGTGTTGACCAGCGGAGGGCTTCAAATGCAGTACACCCGTGCACAGTGTAGACCAGCGGAGGGCTTCAATGTCAGTACACCCGTTCACAGTGTAGACCAGCGGAGGGCTTCAATGTCATTACACCCGTTCACAGTGTAGACCAGCAGAGGGCTTCAATGTCAGTACACCCATTCACAGTGTTGACCAGCAGAGTGCTTCAATGTCAATACACGCGTTCACAGTGTAGACCAGCGGAGGGCTTCAATGTCAGTACACCAGTTCACAGTGTAGACCAGCGGAGGGCTTCAAATGCAGTACACCCGTTCACAGTGTAGACCAGCGGAGTGCTTCAACGTCAGTACACCCGTTCACACAGTGTTGACCGGCGGAGGGCTTCAATGTCAGTACACCCGTTCACAGTGTAGACCAGCGGAGGGCTTCAATGTCAGCACACCCGTTCACAGTGTTGTCCAGCGGAGGGCTTCAATGTCAGCACACCCGTTCACAGTGTTGACCAGTGCAGGGTTTCAATGTCAGCACACCCGTTCACAGTGTAGACCAGCGGAGGGCTTCAATGTCAGCACACCCGTTCACAGTGTAGACCAGCGGAGGGCTTCAATGTCAGTACACCCATTCACAGTGTTGACCAGCGGAGGGCATCAATGTCAGTACACCCATTCACACAGTGTAGACCAGCGGAGGGCTTCAATGTCAGTACACCCGTTCACAGTGTAGACCAGCAGAGGGCTTCAATGTCAGTACACCCGTTCACAGTGTAGACCAGCGGAGGGCTTCAATGTCAGTACACCCGTTCACAGTGTTGACCAGCGGAGGGCTTCAAATGCAGTACACCCGTTCACAGTGTAGACCAGCAGAGGGCTTCAATGTCAGTACACCCATTCACAGTGTAGACCAGCGGAGGGCTTCAATGTCAGTACACCCGTTTACAGTGTAGACCAGCGGAGGGCTTCAATGTCAGTACACCCGTTCACAGTGTAGACCAGCAGAGGGCTTCAATGTCAGTACACCCGTTCACAGTGTAGACCAGCGGAGGGCTTCAATGTCAGTACACCCGTTCACAGTGTAGACCAGCGGAGGGCTTCAATGTCAGTACACCCGTTCACACAGTGTAGAACAGCGGAGGGCTTCAATGTCAGTACACCAGTTCACAGTGTAGACCAGCGGAGGGCTTCAAATGCAGTACACCCGTTCACAGTGTAGACCAGCGGAGACCTTCAATGTCAGTTCACCCGTTCACAGTGTAGACCAGCGGAGGGCTTCAATGTCACTACACCCGTTGAGAGTGTAGACCAGCGGAGGGCTTCAATGTCAGTACACCCGTTCACAGTGTAGACCAGCGGAGGGCTTCAATGTCAGTACACCCGTTCAGAGTGTAGACCAGCAGAGGGCATCAATGTCAGTACACCCGTTCACAGTGAAGACCAGTGCAGGGCATCAATGTCAGTACACCCGTTCACAGTGTTGACCAGCGGAGGGCTTCAATGTCAGTAGACCCGTTCACAGTGTAGACCAGCGGAGGGCTTCAATGTCAGTACACCCGTTCACAGTGTAGACCAGCAGAGGGCTTCAATGTCAGTACACCCGTTCACAGTGTAGACCAGCGGAGGGCTTCAATGTCAGTACACCCGTTCACAGTGTTGACCAGCGGAGGGCTTCAAATGCAGTACACCCGTTCACAGTGTAGACCAGCGGAGGGCTTCAATGTCAGTACACCCGTTCACAGTGTTGACCAGCGGAGGGCTTCAAATGCAGTCCACCCGTTCACAGTGTAGACCAACGGAGGGCTTCAATGTCAGTACACCCATTCACAGTGTAGACCAGCAGAGGGCTTCAATGTCAGTACACCCGTTCACAGTGTTGACCAGCGGAGGGCTTCAAATGCAGTACACCCGTTCACAGTGTAGACCAGCAGAGGGCTTCAATGTCAGTACACCCGTTCACAGTGTAGACCAGCGGAGGGCTTCAATGTCAGTACACCCGTTCACAGTGTTGACCAGCGGAGGGCTTCAAATGCAGTACACCCGTTTACAGTGTAGACCAGCGGAGGGCTTCAATGTCAGTACACCCGTTCACAGTGTAGACCAGCGGAGGGCTTCAATGTCAGTACACCCGTTCACAGTGTAGACCAGCTGAGGGCTTCAATGTCAGTACACCCGTTCACAGTGTTGACCAGCGGAGGGCTTCGAATGCAGTACACCCGTTCACAGTGTAGACCAGCAGAGGGCTTCAATGTCAGTACACCCATTCACACAGTGTAGACCAGCGGAGGGCTTCAATGTCAGTACACCCGTTCACTGTGTAGACCAGCGGAGGGCTTCAATGTCAGTACCTTCATTCACAGTGTTGACCAGCGGAGGGCTTCAATGTCAGTACACCAGTTCACAGTGTATACCAGCTGAGGGTTTCAATGTCAGTACACCCGTTCACAGTGTAGACCAGCGGAGGGCTTCAATGTCAGTACACCCGTTCACAGTGTTGAACAGCGGAGGGCTTCAATGTCAGCACACCCGTTCACAGTGTTGACCAGCGCAGGGCTTCAATGTCAGCACACCCGTTCACAGTGTAGACCAGCGGAGGGCTTCAATGTCAGTACACCCGTTCACCGTGTAGAAAGGCGGAGAGCTTCAATGTCAGTACACCCGTTCACAGTGTTGACCAGCGGAGGGCTTCAATGTCAGTACACCCTTTCACACAGTGTAGACCAGCGGTGGGCTTCAATGTCAGTACACCCGTTCACAGTGTTGACCAGCGGAGGGCTTCAATGTCAGTAGACCCGTTCACAGTGTAGACCAGCGGAGGGCTTCAATGTCAGTACACCCGTTCACAGTGTAGAATAGCAGAGGGCTTCAATGTCAGTACACCCGTTCACAGTGTAGACCAGCGGAGGGCTTCAATGTCAGTACACCCGTTCACAGTGATGACCAGCGGAGGGCTTCAAATGCAGTACACCCGTTCACAGTGTAGACCAGCGGAGGGCTTCAATGTCAGTACACCCGTTCACAGTGTTGACCAGCGGAGGGCTTCAAATGCAGTACCCCCGTTCACAGTGTAGACCAGCGGAGGGCTTCAATGTCAGTACACCCGTTCACAGTGTAGACCAGCGGAGGGCTTCAATGTCAGTACACCCGTTCACAGTGTACACCAGCGGAGGGCTTCAATGTCAGTACACCCATTCACACAGTGTAGACCAGCAGAGGGCTTCAATGTCAGTACACCCGTTCACAGTGTTGACCAGCGGAGGGCTTCAAATGCAGTACACCCGTGCACAGTGTAGACCAGCGGAGGGCTTCAATGTCAGTACACCCGTTCACAGTGTAGACCAGCGGAGGGCTTCAATGTCAGTACACCCGTTCACAGTGTAGACCAGCAGAGGGCTTCAATGTCAGTACACCCATTCACAGTGTTGACCAGCAGAGGGCTTCAATGTCAATACACGCGTTCACAGTGTAGACCAGCGGAGGGCTTCAATGTCAGTACACCAGTTCACAGTGTAGACCAGCAGAGGGCTTCAATGTCAGTACACCCATTCACAGTGTTGACCAGCAGAGGGCTTCAATGTCAATACACGCGTTCACAGTGTAGACCAGCGGAGGGCTTCAATGTCAGTACACCAGTTCACAGTGTAGACCAGCGGAGGGCTTCAAATGCAGTACACCCGTTCACAGTGTAGACCAGAGGACGGCTTCAACGTCAGTACACCCGTTCACACAGTGTTGACCAGCGGAGGGCTTCAATGTCAGTACACCCGTTCACAGTGTAGACCAGCGGAGGGCTTCAATGTCAGCACACCCGTTCACAGTGTTGTCCAGCGGAGGGCTTCAATGTCAGCACACCCGTTCACAGTGTTGACCAGTGCAGGGCTTCAATGTCAGCACACCCGTTCACAGTGTAGACCAGCGGAGGGCTTCAATGTCAGCACACCCGTTCACATTGTAGACCAGCGGAGGGCTTCAATGTCAGTACACCCATTCACAGTGTTGACCAGCGGAGGGCTTCAATGTCAGTACACCCATTCACACAGTGTAGACCAGCGGAGGGCTTCAATGTCAGTACACCCGTTCACAGTGTAGACCAGCGGAGGGCTTCAATGTCAGTACAACCGTTCACAGTGTAGACCAGCGGAGGGCTTCAATGTCAGTACACCCATTCACACAGTGTAGACCAGCAGAGGGCTTCAATGTCAGTACACCCGTTCACAGTGTTGACCAGCGGAGGGCTTCAAATGCAGTACACCCGTGCACAGTGTAGACCAGCGGAGGGCTTCAATGTCAGTACACCCGTTCACAGTGTAGACCAGCGGAGGGCTTCAATGTCAGTGCACCCGTTCACAGTGTAGACCAGCAGAGGGCTTCAATGTCAGTACACCCATTCACAGTGTTGACCAGCAGAGGGCTTCAATGTCAATACACACGTTCACAGTGTAGACCAGCGGAGGGCTTCAATGTCAGTACACCAGTTCACAGTGTAGACCAGCGCAGGGCTTCAAATGCAGTACACCCGTTCACAGTGTAGACCAGCGGAGGGCTTCAACGTCAGTACACCCGTTCACACAGTGTTGACCGGCGGAGGGCTTCAATGTCAGTACACCCGTTCACAGTGTAGACCAGCGGAGGGCTTCAATGTCAGCACACCCGTTCACAGTGTTGTCCAGCGGAGGGCTTCAATGTCAGCACACCCGTTCACAGTGTTGACCAGTGCAGGGCTTCATTGTCAGCACACCCGTTCACAGTGTAGACCAGCGGAGGGCTTCAATGTCAGCACACCCGTTCACAGTGTAGACCAGCGGAGGGCTTCAATGTCAGTACACCCATTCACAGTGTTGACCAGCGGAGGGCTTCAATGTCAGTACACCCATTCACACAGTGTAGACCAGCCCGAGGGCTTCAATGTCAGTACACCCGTTCACAGTGTAGACCAGCAGAGGGCTTCAATGTCAGTACACCCGTTCACAGTGTAGACCAGCGGAGGGCTTCAATGTCAGTACACCCGTTCACAGTGTTGACCAGCGGAGGGCTTCAAATGCAGTACACCCGTTCACAGTGTAGACCAGCAGAGGGCTTCAATGTCAGTACACCCATTCACAGTGTAGACCAGCGGAGGGCTTCAATGTCAGTACACCCGTTCACAGTGTTGACCAGCGGAGGGCTTCAAATGCAGTACACCCGTTCACAGTGTAGACCAGCAGAGGGCTTCAATGTCAGTACACCCATTCACAGTGTAGACCAGCGGAGGGCTTCAATGTCAGTACACCCGTTTACAGTGTAGACAAGCGGAGGGCTTCAATGTCAGTACACCCGTTCACAGTGTAGACCAGCAGAGGGCTTCAATGTCAGTACACCCGTTCACAGTGTAGACCAGCGGAGGGCTTCAATGTCAGTACACCCGTTCACAGTGCAGACCAGCGGAGGGCTTCAATGTCAGTACAGCCGTTCACACAGTGTAGAACAGCGGAGGGCTTCAATGTCAGTACACCAGTTCACAGTGTAGACCAGCGGAGGGCTTCAAATGCAGTACACCCGTTCACAGTGTAGACCAGCGGAGGGCTTCAACGTCAGTACACCCGTTCACACAGTGTTGACGGGCGGAGGGCTTCAATGTCAGTACACCCGTTCACAGTGTAGACCAGCGGAGGGCTTCAATGTCAGCACACCCGTTCACAGTGTTGTCCAGCGGAGGGCTTCAATGTCAGCACACCCGTTCACAGTGTAGACCAGCGCAGGGCTTCAAATGCAGTACACCCGTTCACAGTGTAGACCAGCGGAGGGCTTCAATGTCAGTACACCAGTTCACAGTGTAGACCAGCAGAGGGCTTCAATGTCAGTACACCCATTCACAGTGTTGACCAGCAGAGGGCTTCAATGTCAATACACGCGTTCACAGTGTAGACCAGCGGAGGGCTTCAATGTCAGTACACCAGTTCACAGTGTAGACCAGCGGAGGGCTTCAAATGCAGTACACCCGTTCACAGTGTAGACCAGAGGACGGCTTCAACGTCAGTACACCCGTTCACACAGTGTTGACCAGCGGAGGGCTTCAATGTCAGTACACCCGTTCACAGTGTAGACCAGCGGAGGGCTTCAATGTCAGCACACCCGTTCACAGTGTTGTCCAGCGGAGGGCTTCAATGTCAGCACACCCGTTCACAGTGTTGACCAGTGCAGGGCTTCAATGTCAGCACACCCGTTCACAGTGTAGACCAGCGGAGGGCTTCAATGTCAGCACACCCGTTCACATTGTAGACCAGCGGAGGGCTTCAATGTCAGTACACCCATTCACAGTGTTGACCAGCGGAGGGCTTCAATGTCAGTACACCCATTCACACAGTGTAGACCAGCGGAGGGCTTCAATGTCAGTACACCCGTTCACAGTGTAGACCAGCGGAGGGCTTCAATGTCAGTACAACCGTTCACAGTGTAGACCAGCGGAGGGCTTCAATGTCAGTACACCCATTCACACAGTGTAGACCAGCAGAGGGCTTCAATGTCAGTACACCCGTTCACAGTGTTGACCAGCGGAGGGCTTCAAATGCAGTACACCCGTGCACAGTGTAGACCAGCGGAGGGCTTCAATGTCAGTACACCCGTTCACAGTGTAGACCAGCGGAGGGCTTCAATGTCAGTGCACCCGTTCACAGTGTAGACCAGCAGAGGGCTTCAATGTCAGTACACCCATTCACAGTGTTGACCAGCAGAGGGCTTCAATGTCAATACACACGTTCACAGTGTAGACCAGCGGAGGGCTTCAATGTCAGTACACCAGTTCACAGTGTAGACCAGCGCAGGGCTTCAAATGCAGTACACCCGTTCACAGTGTAGACCAGCGGAGGGCTTCAACGTCAGTACACCCGTTCACACAGTGTTGACCGGCGGAGGGCTTCAATGTCAGTACACCCGTTCACAGTGTAGACCAGCGGAGGGCTTCAATGTCAGCACACCCGTTCACAGTGTTGTCCAGCGGAGGGCTTCAATGTCAGCACACCCGTTCACAGTGTTGACCAGTGCAGGGCTTCATTGTCAGCACACCCGTTCACAGTGTAGACCAGCGGAGGGCTTCAATGTCAGCACACCCGTTCACAGTGTAGACCAGCGGAGGGCTTCAATGTCAGTACACCCATTCACAGTGTTGACCAGCGGAGGGCTTCAATGTCAGTACACCCATTCACACAGTGTAGACCAGCCCGAGGGCTTCAATGTCAGTACACCCGTTCACAGTGTAGACCAGCAGAGGGCTTCAATGTCAGTACACCCGTTCACAGTGTAGACCAGCGGAGGGCTTCAATGTCAGTACACCCGTTCACAGTGTTGACCAGCGGAGGGCTTCAAATGCAGTACACCCGTTCACAGTGTAGACCAGCAGAGGGCTTCAATGTCAGTACACCCATTCACAGTGTAGACCAGCGGAGGGCTTCAATGTCAGTACACCCGTTCACAGTGTTGACCAGCGGAGGGCTTCAAATGCAGTACACCCGTTCACAGTGTAGACCAGCAGAGGGCTTCAATGTCAGTACACCCATTCACAGTGTAGACCAGCGGAGGGCTTCAATGTCAGTACACCCGTTTACAGTGTAGACAAGCGGAGGGCTTCAATGTCAGTACACCCGTTCACAGTGTAGACCAGCAGAGGGCTTCAATGTCAGTACACCCGTTCACAGTGTAGACCAGCGGAGGGCTTCAATGTCAGTACACCCGTTCACAGTGCAGACCAGCGGAGGGCTTCAATGTCAGTACAGCCGTTCACACAGTGTAGAACAGCGGAGGGCTTCAATGTCAGTACACCAGTTCACAGTGTAGACCAGCGGAGGGCTTCAAATGCAGTACACCCGTTCACAGTGTAGACCAGCGGAGGGCTTCAACGTCAGTACACCCGTTCACACAGTGTTGACGGGCGGAGGGCTTCAATGTCAGTACACCCGTTCACAGTGTAGACCAGCGGAGGGCTTCAATGTCAGCACACCCGTTCACAGTGTTGTCCAGCGGAGGGCTTCAATGTCAGCACACCCGTTCACAGTGTAGACCAGCGCAGGGCTTCAAATGCAGTACACCCGTTCACAGTGTAGACCAGCGGAGGGCTTCAACGTCAGTACACCCGTTCACACAGTGTTGACCGGCGGAGGGCTTCAATGTCAGTACACCCGTTCACAGTGTAGACCAGCGGAGGGCTTCAATGTCAGCACACCCGTTCACAGTGTAGACCAGCGGAGGGCTTCAATGTCAGTACACCCATTCACAGTGTTGACCAGCGGAGGGCTTCAATGTCAGTACACCCATTCACACAGTGTAGACCAGCCCGAGGGCTTCAATGTCAGTACACCCGTTCACAGTGTAGACCAGCAGAGGGCTTCAATGTCAGTACACCCGTTCACAGTGTAGACCAGCGGAGGGCTTCAATGTCAGTACACCCGTTCACAGTGTTGACCAGCGGAGGGCTTCAAATGCAGTACACCCGTTCACAGTGTAGACCAGCAGAGGGCTTCAATGTCAGTACACCCATTCACAGTGTAGACCAGCGGAGGGCTTCAATGTCAGTACACCCGTTCACAGTGTTGACCAGCGGAGGGCTTCAAATGCAGTACACCCGTTCACAGTGTAGACCAGCAGAGGGCTTCAATGTCAGTACACCCATTCACAGTGTAGACCAGCGGAGGGCTTCAATGTCAGTACACCCGTTTACAGTGTAGACAAGCGGAGGGCTTCAATGTCAGTACACCCGTTCACAGTGTAGACCAGCAGAGGGCTTCAATGTCAGTACACCCGTTCACAGTGTAGACCAGCGGAGGGCTTCAATGTCAGTACACCCGTTCACAGTGCAGACCAGCGGAGGGCTTCAATGTCAGTACAGCCGTTCACACAGTGTAGAACAGCGGAGGGCTTCAATGTCAGTACACCAGTTCACAGTGTAGACCAGCGGAGGGCTTCAAATGCAGTACACCCGTTCACAGTGTAGACCAGCGGAGGGCTTCAACGTCAGTACACCCGTTCACACAGTGTTGACGGGCGGAGGGCTTCAATGTCAGTACACCCGTTCACAGTGTAGACCAGCGGAGGGCTTCAATGTCAGCACACCCGTTCACAGTGTTGTCCAGCGGAGGGCTTCAATGTCAGCACACCCGTTCACAGTGTTGACCAGTGCAGGGCTTCATTGTCAGCACACCCGTTCACAGTGTAGACCAGCGGAGGGCTTCAATGTCAGCACACCCGTTCACAGTGTAGACCAGCGGAGGGCTTCAAAGTCAGTACACCCATTCACAGTGTTGACCAGCGGAGGGCTTCAATGTCAGTACACCCATTCACACAGTGTAGACCAGCGGAGGGCTTCAATGTCAGTACACCCGTTCACAGTGTAGACCAGTGCAGGGCTTCAATGTCAGCACACCCGTTCACAGTGTAGACCAGCGGAGGGCTTCAATGTCAGCACACCCGTTCACATTGTAGACCAGCGGAGGGCTTCAATGTCAGTACACCCATTCACACAGTGTAGACCAGCAGAGGGCTTCAATGTCAGTACACCCGTTCACAGTGTAGACCAGCAGAGGGCTTCAATGTCAGTACACCCGTTCACAGTGTAGACCAGCGGAGGGCTTCAATGTCAGTACACCCGTTCACAGTGTACACCAGCGGAGGGCTTCAATGTCAGTACACCCATTCACACAGTGTAGACCAGAAGAGGGCTTCAATGTCAGTACACCCGTTCACAGTGTTGACCAGCGGAGGGCTTCAAATGCAGTACACCCGTGCACAGTGTAGACCAGCGGAGGGCTTCAATGTCAGTACACCCGTTCACAGTGTAGACCAGCGGAGGGCTTCAATGTCATTACACCCGTTCACAGTGTAGACCAGCAGAGGGCTTCAATGTCAGTACACCCATTCACAGTGTTGACCAGCAGAGTGCTTCAATGTCAATACACGCGTTCACAGTGTAGACCAGCGGAGGGCTTCAATGTCAGTACACCAGTTCACAGTGTAGACCAGCGGATGGCTTCAAATGCACTACACCCGTTCACAGTGTAGACCAGCGGAGTGCTTCAACGTCATTACACCCGTTCACACAGTGTTTACCGGCGGAGGGCTTCAATGTCAGTACACCCGTTCACAGTGTAGACCAGCGGAGGGCTTCAATGTCAGCACACCCGTTCACAGTGTTGTCCAGCGGAGGGCTTCAATGTCAGCACACCCGTTCACAGTGTTGACCAGTGCAGGGCTTCAATGTCAGCACACCCGTTCACAGTGTAGACCAGCGGAGGGCTTCAATGTCAGCACACCCGTTCACAGTGTAGACCAGCGGAGGGCTTCAATGTCAGTACACCCATTCACAGTGTTGACCAGCGGAGGGCATCAATGTCAGTACACCCATTCACACAGTGTAGACCAGCGGAGGGCTTCAATGTCAGTACACCCGTTCACAGTGTAGACCAGCAGAGGGCTTCAATGTCAGTACACCCGTTCACAGTGTAGACCAGCGGAGGGCTTCAATGTCAGTACACCCGTTCACAGTGTTGACCAGCGGAGGGCTTCAAATGCAGTACACCCGTTCACAGTGTAGACCAGCAGAGGGCTTCAATGTCAGTACACCCATTCACAGTGTAGACCAGCGGAGGGCTTCAATGTCAGTACACCCGTTTACAGTGTAGACCAGCGGAGGGCTTCAATGTCAGTACACCCGTTCACAGTGTAGACCAGCAGAGGGCTTCAATGTCAGTACACCCGTTCACAGTGTAGACCAGCGGAGGGCTTCAATGTCAGTACACCCGTTCACAGTGTAGACCAGCGGAGGGCTTCAATGTCAGTACACCCGTTCACACAGTGTAGAACAGCGGAGGGCTTCAATGTCAGTACACCAGTTCACAGTGTAGACCAGCGGAGGGCTTCAAATGCAGTACACCCGTTCACAGTGTAGACCAGCGGAGACCTTCAATGTCAGTTCACCCGTTCACAGTGTAGACCAGCGGAGGGCTTCAATGTCACTACACCCGTTGAGAGTGTAGACCAGCGGAGGGCTTCAATGTCAGTACACCCGTTCACAGTGTAGACCAGCGGAGGGCTTCAATGTCAGTACACCCGTTCAGAGTGTAGACCAGCAGAGGGCATCAATGTCAGTACACCCGTTCACAGTGAAGACCAGTGTTGGGCTTCAATGTCAGTACACCCGTTCACAGTGTTGACCAGCGGAGGGCTTCAATGTCAGTAGACCCGTTCACAGTGTAGACCAGCGGAGGGCTTCAATGTCAGTACACCCGTTCACAGTGTAGACCAGCAGAGGGCTTCAATGTCAGTACACCCGTTCACAGTGTAGACCAGCGGAGGGCTTCAATGTCAGTACACCCGTTCACAGTGTTGACCAGCGGAGGGCTTCAAATGCAGTACACCCGTTCACAGTGTAGACCAGCGGAGGGCTTCAATGTCAGTACACCCGTTCACAGTGTTGACCAGCGGAGGGCTTCAAATGCAGTCCACCCGTTCACAGTGTAGACCAACGGAGGGCTTCAATGTCAGTACACCCATTCACAGTGTAGACCAGCGGAGGGCTTCAATGTCAGTACACCCGTTCACAGTGTTGACCAGCGGAGGGCTTCAAATGCAGTACACCCGTTCACAGTGTAGACCAGCAGAGGGCTTCAATGTCAGTACACCCGTTCACAGTGTAGACCAGCGGAGGGCTTCAATGTCAGTACACCCGTTCACAGTGTTGACCAGCGGAGGGCTTCAAATGCAGTACACCCGTTTACAGTGTAGACCAGCGGAGGGCTTCAATGTCAGTACACCCGTTCACAGTGTAGACCAGCAGAGGGCTTCAATGTCAGTACACCCGTTCACAGTGTAGACCAGCGGAGGGCTTCAATGTCAGTACACCCGTTCACAGTGTTGACCAGCGGAGGGCTTCGAATGCAGTACACCCGTTCACAGTGTAGACCAGCAGAGGGCTTCAATGTCAGTACACCCATTCACACAGTGTAGACCAGCGGAGGGCTTCAATGTCAGTACACCCGTTCACTGTGTAGACCAGCGGAGGGCTTCAATGTCAGTACCTTCATTCACAGTGTTGACCAGCGGAGGGCTTCAATGTCAGTACACCCGTTCACAGTGTAGACCAGCAGAGGGCTTCAATGTCAGTACACCCGTTCACAGTGTAGACCAGCGGAGGGCTTCAATGTCAGTACACCCGTTCACAGTGTAGACCAGCGGAGGGCTTCAATGTCAGTACACCCGTTCACACAGTGTAGAACAGCGGAGGGCTTCAATGTCAGTACACCAGTTCACAGTGTAGACCAGCGGAGGGCTTCAAATGCAGTACACCCGTTCACAGTGTAGACCAGCGGAGACCTTCAATGTCAGTTCACCCGTTCACAGTGTAGACCAGCGGAGGGCTTCAATGTAACTACACCCGTTGAGAGTGTAGACCAGCGGAGGGCTTCAATGTCAGTACACCCGTTCACAGTGTAGACCAGCGGTGGGCTTCAATGTCAGTACACCCGTTCAGAGTGTAGACCAGCAGAGGGCATCAATGTCAGTACACCCGTTCACAGTGAAGACCAGTGCAGGGCTTCAATGTCAGTACACCCGTTCACAGTGTTGACCAGCGGAGGGCTTCAATGTCAGTAGACCCGTTCACAGTGTAGACCAGCGGAGGGCTTCAATGTCAGTACACCCGTTCACAGTGTAGACCAGCAGAGGGCTTCAATGTCAGTACACCCGTTCACAGTGTAGACCAGCGGAGGGCTTCAATGTCAGTACACCCGTTCACAGTGTTGACCAGCGGAGGGCTTCAAATGCAGTACACCCGTTCACAGTGTAGACCAGCGGAGGGCTTCAATGTCAGTACACCCGTTCACAGTGTTGACCAGCGGAGGGCTTCAAATGCAGTCCACCCGTTCACAGTGTAGACCAACGGAGGGCTTCAATGTCAGTACACCCATTCACAGTGTAGACCAGCGGAGGGCTTCAATGTCAGTACACCCGTTCACAGTGTTGACCAGCGGAGGGCTTCAAATGCAGTACACCCGTTCACAGTGTAGACCAGCAGAGGGCTTCAATGTCAGTACACCCGTTCACAGTGTAGACCAGCGGAGGGCTTCAATGTCAGTACACCCGTTCACAGTGTTGACCAGCGGAGGGCTTCAAATGCAGTACACCCGTTTACAGTGTAGACCAGCGGAGGGCTTCAATGTCAGTACACCCGTTCACAGTGTAGACCAGCAGAGGGCTTCAATGTCAGTACACCCGTTCACAGTGTAGACCAGCGGAGGGCTTCAATGTCAGTACACCCGTTCACAGTTTTGACCAGCGGAGGGCTTCGAATGCAGTACACCCGTTCACAGTGTAGACCAGCAGAGGGCTTCAATGTCAGTACACCCATTCACACAGTGTAGACCAGCGGAGGGCTTCAATGTCAGTACACCCGTTCACTGTGTAGACCAGCGGAGGGCTTCAATGTCAGTACCTTCATTCACAGTGTTGACCAGCGGAGGGCTTCAATGTCAGTACACCCGTTCACAGTGTATACCAGCGGAGGGCTTCAATGTCAGTACACCCGTTCACAGTGTAGACCAGCGGAGGGCTTCAATGTCAGTACACCCGTTCACAGAGTAGACTAGCGGAGGGCTTCAATGTCAGTACACCCGTCCACAGTGTAGACCAGCGGAGGGTTTCAATGTCAGTACACCCGTTCACAGTGTAGACCAGCGGAGGGCTTCAATGTCAGTACACCCGTTCACAGTGTTGAACAGCGGAGGGCTTCAATGTCAGCACACCCGTTCACAGTGTTGACCAGCGCAGGGCTTCAATGTCAGCACACCCGTTCACAGTGTAGACCAGCGGAGGGCTTCAATGTCAGTACACCCGTTCACCGTGTAGAAAGGCGGAGAGCTTCAATGTCAGTACACCCGTTCACAGTGTTGACCAGCGGAGGGCTTCAATGTCAGTACACCCTTTCACACAGTGTAGACCAGCGGTGGGCTTCAATGTCAGTACACCCGTTCACATTGTTGACCAGCGGAGGGCTTCAATGTCAGTAGACCCGTTCACAGTGTAGACCAGCGGAGGGCTTCAATGTCAGTACACCCGTTCACAGTGTAGACCAGCAGAGGGCTTCAATGTCAGTACACCCGTTCACAGTGTAGACCAGCGGAGGGCTTCAATGTCAGTACACCCGTTCACAGTGTTGACCAGCGGAGGGCTTCAAATGCAGTACACCCGTTCACAGTGTAGACCAGCGGAGGGCTTCAATGTCAGTACACCCGTTCACAGTGTTGACCAGCGGAGGGCTTCAAATGCAGTACCCCCGTTCACAGTGTAGACCAGCGGAGGGCTTCAATGTCAGTACACCCGTTCACAGTGTAGACCAGCGGAGGGCTTCAATGTCAGTACACCCGTTCACAGTGTACACCAGCGGAGGGCTTCAATGTCAGTACACCCATTCACACAGTGTAGACCAGCAGAGGGCTTCAATGTCAGTACACCCGTTCACAGTGTTGACCAGCGGAGGGCTTCAAATGCAGTACACCCGTGCACAGTGTAGACCAGCGGAGGGCTTCAATGTCAGTACACCCGTTCACAGTGTAGACCAGCGGAGGGCTTCAATGTCAGTACACCCGTTCACAGTGTAGACCAGCAGAGGGCTTCAATGTCAGTACACCCATTCACAGTGTTGACCAGCAGAGGGCTTCAATGTCAATACACGCGTTCACAGTGTAGACCAGCGGAGGGCTTCAATGTCAGTACACCAGTTCACAGTGTAGACCAGCAGAGGGCTTCAATGTCAGTACACCCATTCACAGTGTTGACCAGCAGAGGGCTTCAATGTCAATACACGCGTTCACAGTGTAGACCAGCGGAGGGCTTCAATGTCAGTACACCAGTTCACAGTGTAGACCAGCGGAGGGCTTCAAATGCAGTACACCCGTTCACAGTGTAGACCAGAGGACGGCTTCAACTTCAGTACACCCGTTCACACAGTGTTGACCAGCGGAGGGCTTCAATGTCAGCACACCCGTTCACAGTGTTGTCCAGCGGAGGGCTTCAATGTCAGCACACCCGTTCACAGTGTTGACCAGTGCAGGGCTTCAATGTCAGCACACCCGTTCACAGTGTAGACCAGCGGAGGGCTTCAATGTCAGCACACCCGTTCACATTGTAGACCAGCGGAGGGCTTCAATGTCAGTACACCCATTCACAGTGTTGACCAGCGGAGGGCTTCAATGTCAGTACACCCATTCACACAGTGTAGACCAGCGGAGGGCTTCAATGTCAGTACACCCGTTCACAGTGTAGACCAGCGGAGGGCTTCAATGTCAGTACAACCGTTCACAGTGTAGACCAGCGGAGGGCTTCAATGTCAGTACACCCATTCACACAGTGTAGACCAGCAGAGGGCTTCAATGTCAGTACACCCGTTCAGTGTTGACCAGCGGAGGGCTTCAAATGCAGTACACCCGTGCACAGTGTAGACCAGCGGAGGGCTTCAATGTCAGTACACCCGTTCACAGTGTAGTCCAGCGGAGGGCTTCAATGTCAGTGCACCCGTTCACAGTGTAGACCAGCAGAGGGCTTCAATGTCAGTACACCCATTCACAGTGTTGACCAGCAGAGGGCTTCAATGTCAGTACACCCGTTCACAGTGTAGACCAGCAGAGGGCTTCAATGTCAGTGCACCCGTTCACAGTGTAGACCAGCGGAGGGCTTCAATCTCAGTACACACGTTCACAGTGTAGACCAGCGGAGGGCTTCAATGTCAGTACACCAGTTCACAGTGTAGACCAGCGCAGGGCTTCAAATGCAGTACACCCGTTCACAGTGTAGACCAGCGGAGGGCTTCAACGTCAGTACACCCGTTCACACAGTGTTGACCGGCAGAGGGCTTCAATGTCAGTACACCCGTTCACAGTGTAGACCAGCGGAGGGCTTCAATGTCAGCACACCCGTTCACAGTGTTGTCCAGCGGAGGGCTTCAATGTCAGCACACCCGTTCACAGTGTTGACCAGTGCAGGGCTTCATTGTCAGCACACCCGTTCACAGTGTAGACCAGCGGAGGGCTTCAATGTCAGCACACCCGTTCACAGTGTAGACCAGCGGAGGGCTTCAATGTCAGTACACCCATTCACAGTGTTGACCAGCGGAGGGCTTCAATGTCAGTACACCCGTTCACAGTGTAGACCAGCGGAGGGCTTCAATGTCAGTACACCCGTTCACAGTGTTGAACAGCGGAGGGCTTCAATGTCAGCACACCCGTTCACAGTGTTGACCAGCGCAGGGCTTCAATGTCAGCACACCCGTTCACAGTGTAGACCAGCGGAGGGCTTCAATGTCAGTACACCCGTTCACCGTGTAGAAAGGCGGAGAGCTTCAATGTCAGTACACCCGTTCACAGTGTTGACCAGCGGAGGGCTTCAATGTCAGTACACCCTTTCACACAGTGTAGACCAGCGGTGGGCTTCAATGTCAGTACACCCGTTCACATTGTTGACCAGCGGAGGGCTTCAATGTCAGTAGACCCGTTCACAGTGTAGACCAGCGGAGGGCTTCAATGTCAGTACACCCGTTCACAGTGTAGACCAGCAGAGGGCTTCAATGTCAGTACACCCGTTCACAGTGTAGACCAGCGGAGGGCTTCAATGTCAGTACACCCGTTCACAGTGTTGACCAGCGGAGGGCTTCAAATGCAGTACACCCGTTCACAGTGTAGACCAGCGGAGGGCTTCAATGTCAGTACACCCGTTCACAGTGTTGACCAGCGGAGGGCTTCAAATGCAGTACCCCCGTTCACAGTGTAGACCAGCGGAGGGCTTCAATGTCAGTACACCCGTTCACAGTGTAGACCAGCGGAGGGCTTCAATGTCAGTACACCCGTTCACAGTGTACACCAGCGGAGGGCTTCAATGTCAGTACACCCATTCACACAGTGTAGACCAGCAGAGGGCTTCAATGTCAGTACACCCGTTCACAGTGTTGACCAGCGGAGGGCTTCAAATGCAGTACACCCGTGCACAGTGTAGACCAGCGGAGGGCTTCAATGTCAGTACACCCGTTCACAGTGTAGACCAGCGGAGGGCTTCAATGTCAGTACACCCGTTCACAGTGTAGACCAGCAGAGGGCTTCAATGTCAGTACACCCATTCACAGTGTTGACCAGCAGAGGGCTTCAATGTCAATACACGCGTTCACAGTGTAGACCAGCGGAGGGCTTCAATGTCAGTACACCAGTTCACAGTGTAGACCAGCAGAGGGCTTCAATGTCAGTACACCCATTCACAGTGTTGACCAGCAGAGGGCTTCAATGTCAATACACGCGTTCACAGTGTAGACCAGCGGAGGGCTTCAATGTCAGTACACCAGTTCACAGTGTAGACCAGCGGAGGGCTTCAAATGCAGTACACCCGTTCACAGTGTAGACCAGAGGACGGCTTCAACTTCAGTACACCCGTTCACACAGTGTTGACCAGCGGAGGGCTTCAATGTCAGTACACCCGTTCACAGTGTAGACCAGCGGAGGGCTTCAATGTCAGCACACCCGTTCACAGTGTTGTCCAGCGGAGGGCTTCAATGTCAGCACACCCGTTCACAGTGTTGACCAGTGCAGGGCTTCAATGTCAGCACACCCGTTCACAGTGTAGACCAGCGGAGGGCTTCAATGTCAGCACACCCGTTCACATTGTAGACCAGCGGAGGGCTTCAATGTCAGTACACCCATTCACAGTGTTGACCAGCGGAGGGCTTCAATGTCAGTACACCCATTCACACAGTGTAGACCAGCGGAGGGCTTCAATGTCAGTACACCCGTTCACAGTGTAGACCAGCGGAGGGCTTCAATGTCAGTACAACCGTTCACAGTGTAGACCAGCGGAGGGCTTCAATGTCAGTACACCCATTCACACAGTGTAGACCAGCAGAGGGCTTCAATGTCAGTACACCCGTTCAGTGTTGACCAGCGGAGGGCTTCAAATGCAGTACACCCGTGCACAGTGTAGACCAGCGGAGGGCTTCAATGTCAGTACACCCGTTCACAGTGTAGACCAGCGGAGGGCTTCAATGTCAGTGCACCCGTTCACAGTGTAGACCAGCAGAGGGCTTCAATGTCAGTACACCCATTCACAGTGTTGACCAGCAGAGGGCTTCAATGTCAATACATACGTTCACAGTGTAGACCAGCGGAGGGCTTCAATGTCAGTACACCAGTTCACAGTGTAGACCAGCGCAGGGCTTCAAATGCAGTACACCCGTTCACAGTGTAGACCAGCGGAGGGCTTCAACGTCAGTACACCCGTTCACACAGTGTTGACCGGCAGAGGGCTTCAATGTCAGTACACCCGTTCACAGTGTAGACCAGCGGAGGGCTTCAATGTCAGCACACCCGTTCACAGTGTTGTCCAGCGGAGGGCTTCAATGTCAGCACACCCGTTCACAGTGTTGACCAGTGCAGGGCTTCATTGTCAGCACACCCGTTCACAGTGTAGACCAGCGGAGGGCTTCAATGTCAGCACACCCGTTCACAGTGTAGACCAGCGAGGGCTTCAATGTCAGTACACCCATTCACAGTGTTGACCAGCGGAGGGCTTCAATGTCAGTACACCCATTCACACAGTGTAGACCAGCCCGAGGGCTTCAATGTCAGTACACCCGTTCACAGTGTAGACCAGCATAGGGCTTCAATGTCAGTACACCCGTTCACAGTGTAGACCAGCGGAGGGCTTCAATGTCAGTACACCCGTTCACAGTGTTGACCAGCGGAGGGCTTCAAATGCAGTACACCCGTTCACAGTGTAGACCAGCAGAGGGCTTCAATGTCAGTACACCCATTCACAGTGTAGACCAGCGGAGGGCTTCAATGTCAGTACACCCGTTCACAGTGTTGACCAGCGGAGGGCTTCAAATGCAGTACACCCGTTCACAGTGTAGACCAGCAGAGGGCTTCAATGTCAGTACAACCGTTCACAGTGTAGACCAGCGGAGGGCTTCAATGTCAGTACACCCATTCACACAGTGTAGACCAGCAGAGGGCTTCAATGTCAGTACACCCGTTCACAGTGTTGACCAGCGGAGGGCTTCAAATGCAGTACACCCGTGCACAGTGTAGACCAGCGGAGGGCTTCAACGTCAGTACACCCGTTCACAGTGTAGACCAGCGGAGGGCTTCAATGTCAGTGCACCCGTTCACAGTGTAGACCAGCAGAGGGCTTCAATGTCAGTACACCCATTCACAGTGTTGACCAGCAGAGGGCTTCAATGTCAATACACACGTTCACAGTGTAGACCAGCGGAGGGCTTCAATGTCAGTACACCAGTTCACAGTGTAGACCAGCGCAGGGCTTCAAATGCAGTACACCCGTTCACAGTGTAGACCAGCGGAGGGCTTCAACGTCAGTACACCCGTTCACACAGTGTTGACCGGCGGAGGGCTTCAATGTCAGTACACCCGTTCACAGTGTAGACCAGCGGATGGCTTCAATGTCAGGACACCCGTTCACAGTGTTGTCCAGCGGAGGGCTTCAATGTCAGCACACCCGTTCACAGTGTTGACCAGTGCAGGGCTTCATTGTCAGCACACCCGTTCACAGTGTAGACCAGCGGAGGGCTTCAATGTCAGCACACCCGTTCACAGTGTAGACCAGCGGAGGGCTTCAATGTCAGTACACCCATTCACAGTGTTGACCAGCGGAGGGCTTCAATGTCAGTACACCCATTCACACAGTGTAGACCAGCCCGAGGGCTTCAATGTCAGTACACCCGTTCACAGTGTAGACCAGCAGACGGCTTCAATGTCAGTACACCCGTTCACAGTGTAGACCAGCGGAGGGCTTCAATGTCAGTACACCCGTTCACAGTGTTGACCAGCGGAGGGCTTCAAATGCAGTACACCCGTTCACAGGTTAGACCAGCAGAGGGCTTCAATGTCAGTACACCCATTCACAGTGTAGACCAGCGGAGGGCTTCAATGTCAGTACACCCGTTCACAGTGTTGAACAGCGGAGGGCTTCAAATGCAGTACACCCGTTCACAGTGTAGACCAGCAGAGGGCTTCAATGTCAGTACACCCATTCACAGTGTAGACCAGCGGAGGGCTTCAATGTCAGTACACCCGTTTACAGTGTAGACAAGCGGAGGGCTTCAATGTCAGTACACCCGTTCACAGTGTAGACCAGCGGAGGGCTTCAATGTCAGTACACCCGTTCACAGTGCAGACCAGCGGAGGGCTTCAATGTCAGTACAGCCGTTCACACAGTGTAGAACAGCGGAGGGCTTCAATGTCAGTACACCAGTTCACAGTGTAGACCAGCGGAGGGCTTCAAATGCAGTACACCCGTTCACAGTGTAGACCAGCGGAGGGCTTCAACGTCAGTACACCCGTTCACACAGTGTTGACGGGCGGAGGGCTTCAATGTCAGTACACCCGTTCACAGTGTAGACCAGCGGAGGGCTTCAATGTCAGCACACCCGTTCACAGTGTTGTCCAGCGGAGGGCTTCAATGTCAGCACACCCGTTCACAGTGTTGACCAGTGCAGGGCTTCATTGTCAGCACACCCGTTCACAGTGTAGACCAGCGGAGGGCTTCAATGTCAGCACACCCGTTCACAGTGTAAACCAGCGGAGGGCTTCAAAGTCAGTACACCCATTCACAGTGTTGACCAGCGGAGGGCTTCAATGTCAGTACACCCATTCACACAGTGTAGACCAGCGGAGGGCTTCAATGTCAGTACACCCGTTCACAGTGTAGACCAGCAGAGGGCTTCAATGTCAGTACACCCTTTCACAGTGTAGACCAGCGGAGGGCTTCAATGTCAGTACACCCGTTCACAGTGTTGACCAGCGGAGGGCTTCAAATGCAGTACACCCGTTCATAGTGTAGACCAGCAGAGGGCTTCAATGTCAGTACACCCATTCACAGTGTAGACCAGCGGAGGGTTTCAATGTCAGTACACCCGTTCACAGTGTTGACCAGCGGAGGGCTTCAAATGCAGTACACCCGTTCACAGTGTAGACCAGCAGAGGGCTTCAATGTCAGTACACCCGTTTACAGTGTAGACCAGCGGAGGGCTTCAATGTCAGTACACCCGTTCACAGTGTAGACCAGCAGAGGGCTTCAATGTCAGTACACCCGTTCACAGTGTAGACCAGCGGAGGGCTTCAATGTCAGTACACCCGTTCACAGTGCAGACCAGCGGAGGGCTTCAATGTCAGTACAGCCGTTCACACAGTGTAGAACAGCGGAGGGCTTCAATGTCAGTACACCAGTTCACAGTGTAGACCAGCGGAGGGCTTCAAATGCAGTACACCCGTTCACAGTGTAGACCAGCGGAGGGCTTCAACGTCAGTACACCCGTTCACACAGTGTTGACGGGCGGAGGGCTTCAATGTCAGTACACCCGTTCACAGTGTAGACCAGCGGAGGGCTTCAATGTCAGCACACCCGTTCACAGTGTTGTCCAGCGGAGGGCTTCAATGTCAGCACACCCGTTCACAGTGTTGACCAGTGCAGGGCTTCATTGTCAGCACACCCGTTCACAGTGTAGACCAGCGGAGGGCTTCAATGTCAGCACACCCGTTCACAGTGTAGACCAGCGGAGGGCTTCAAAGTCAGTACACCCATTCACAGTGTTGACCAGCGGAGGGCTTCAATGTCAGTACACCCATTCACACAGTGTAGACCAGCGGAGGGCTTCAATGTCAGTACACCCGTTCACAGTGTAGACCAGCAGAGGGCTTCAATGTCAGTACACCCTTTCACAGTGTAGACCAGCGGAGGGCTTCAATGTCAGTACACCCGTTCACAGTGTTGACCAGCGGAGGGCTTCAAATGCAGTACACCCGTTCATAGTGTAGACCAGCAGAGGGCTTCAATGTCAGTACACCCATTCACAGTGTAGACCAGCGGAGGGTTTCAATGTCAGTACACCCGTTCACAGTGTTGACCAGCGGAGGGCTTCAAATGCAGTACACCCGTTCACAGTGTAGACCAGCAGAGGGCTTCAATGTCAGTACACCCGTTTACAGTGTAGACCAGCGGAGGGCTTCAATGTCAGTACACCCGTTCACAGTGTAGACCAGCAGAGGGCTTCAATGTCAGTACACCCGTTCACAGTGTAGACCAGCAGAGGGCTTCAATGTCAGTACACCCATTCACAGTGTAGACCAGCGGAGGGTTTCAATGTCAGTACACCCGTTCACAGTGTTGACCAGCGGAGGGCTTCAAATGCAGTACACCCGTTCACAGTGTAGACCAGCAGAGGGCTTCAATGTCAGTACACCCGTTTACAGTGTAGACCAGCGGAGGGCTTCAATGTCAGTACACCCGTTCACAGTGTAGACCAGCAGAGGGCTTCAATGTCAGTACACCCGTTCACAGTGTAGACCAGCGGAGGGCTTCAATGTCAGTACACCCGTTCACAGTGTAGACCAGCGGATGGCTTCAATGTCAGTACACCCGTTCACACAGTGTAGAACAGCGGAGGGCCTCAATGTCAGTACACCCGTTCACAGTGTTGACCAGTGGAGGGCTTCAAATGCAGTACACCCGTTCACAGTGTTGACCAGCGGAGGGCTTCAAATGCAGTACACCCGTTCACAGGTTAGACCAGCAGAGGGCTTCAATGTCAGTACACCCATTCACAGTGTAGACCAGCGGAGGGCTTCAATGTCAGTACACCCGTTCACAGTGTTGAACAGCGGAGGGCTTCAAATGCAGTACACCCGTTCACAGTGTAGACCAGCAGAGGGCTTCAATGTCAGTACACCCATTCACAGTGTAGACCAGCGGAGGGCTTCAATGTCAGTACACCCGTTTACAGTGTAGACAAGCGGAGGGCTTCAATGTCAGTACACCCGTTCACAGTGTAGACCAGCAGAGGGCTTCAATGTCAGTACACCCGTTCACAGTGTAGACCAGCGGAGGGCTTCAATGTCAGTACACCCGTTCACAGTGCAGACCAGCGGAGGGCTTCAATGTCAGTACAGCCGTTCACACAGTGTAGAACAGCGGAGGGCTTCAATGTCAGTACACCAGTTCACTGTGTAGACCAGCGGAGGGCTTCAAATGCAGTACACCCGTTCACAGTGTAGACCAGCGGAGGGCTTCAACGTCAGTACACCCGTTCACACAGTGTTGACGGGCGGAGGGCTTCAATGTCAGTACACCCGTTCACAGTGTAGACCAGCGGAGGGCTTCAATGTCAGCACACCCGTTCACAGTGTTGTCCAGCGGAGGGCTTCAATGTCAGCACACCCGTTCACAGTGTTGACCAGTGCAGGGCTTCATTGTCAGCACACCCGTTCACAGTGTAGACCAGCGGAGGGCTTCAATGTCAGCACACCCGTTCACAGTGTAGACCAGCGGATGGCTTCAAAGTCAGTACACCCATTCACAGTGTTGACCAGCGGAGGGCTTCAATGTCAGTACACCCATTCACACAGTGTAGACCAGCGGAGGGCTTCAATGTCAGTACACCCGTTCACAGTGTAGACCAGCAGAGGGCTTCAATGTCAGTACACCCTTTCACAGTGTAGACCAGCGGAGGGCTTCAATGTCAGTACACCCGTTCACAGTGTTGACCAGCGGAGGGCTTCAAATGCAGTACACCCGTTCATAGTGTAGACCAGCAGAGGGCTTCAATGTCAGTACACCCATTCACAGTGTAGACCAGCGGAGGGTTTCAATGTCAGTACACCCGTTCACAGTGTTGACCAGCGGAGGGCTTCAAATGCAGTACACCCGTTCACAGTGTAGACCAGCAGAGGGCTTCAATGTCAGTACACCCGTTTACAGTGTAGACCAGCGGAGGGCTTCAATGTCAGTACACCCGTTCACAGTGTAGACCAGCAGAGGGCTTCAATGTCAGTACACCCGTTCACAGTGTAGACCAGCGGAGGGCTTCAATGTCAGTACACCCGTTCACAGTGTAGACCAGCGGATGGCTTCAATGTCAGTACACCCGTTCACACAGTGTAGAACAGCGGAGGGCCTCAATGTCAGTACACCCGTTCACAGTGTTGACCAGTGGAGGGCTTCAAATGCAGTACACCCGTTCACAGTGTAGACCAGCAGAGGGCTTCAATGTCAGTACAGCCATTCACAGTGTAGACCAGCGGAGGGTTTCAATGTCTGTACACCCGTTCACAGTGTAGACCAGCGGAGGGCTTCAATGTCAGTACACCCGTTCACAGTGTAGACCAGCAGAGGACTTCAATGTCAGTACACCCATTCACAGTGTAGACCAGCGGAGGGCTTCAATGTCAGTACACCCGTTCACAGTGTAGACCAGCGGAGGGCTTCAATGTCAGTACACCCGTTCACAGTGTAGACCAGCGGAGGGCTTCAATGTCAGTACACCCGTTCACAGTGTAGACCAGCGGAGGTCTTCAATGTCAGTACACCCGTTCTCACAGTGTAGACCAGCGGAGGGCTTCAATGTCAGTAGACCCGTTCACAGTGTAGACCAGCGGAGGGCTTCAATGTCAGTACACCCGTTCACAGTGTAACCAGCGGAGGGCTTCAATGTCAGTACACCCGTTCACACACTGTAGACCAGCGGAGACCTTCAATGTCAGTTCACCCGTTCACAGTGTAGACCAGCGGAGGGCTTCAATGTCACTACACCCGTTGAGAGTGTAGACCAGCGGAGGGCTTCAATGTCAGTACACCCGTTCACAGTGTAGACCAGCGGAGGGCTTCAATGTCAGTACACCCGTTCAGAGTGTAGACCAGCAGAGGGCATCAATGTCAGTACACCCGTTCACAGTGAAGACCAGTGCAGGGCTTCAATGTCAGTACAGCCATTCACAGTGTAGACCAGCGGAGGGTTTCAATGTCAGTACACCCGTTCACAGTGTAGACCAGCAGAGGGCTTCAATGTCAGTACACCCATTCACAGTGTAGACCAGCGGAGGGCTTCAATGTCAGTACACCCGTTCACAGTGTAGACCAGCGGAGGGCTTCAATGTCAGTACACCCGTTCACAGTGTAGACCAGCGGAGGGCTTCAATGTCAGTACACCCGTTCACAGTGTAGACCAGCGGAGGTCTTCAATGTCAGTACACACGTTCTCACAGTGTAGACCAGCGGAGGGCTTCAATGTCAGTACACCCGTTCACAGTGTAGACCAGCGGAGGGCTTCAATGTCAGTACACCCGTTCACAGAGTAACCAGCGGAGGGCTTCAATGTCAGTACACCCGTTCACACACTGTAGACCAGCGGAGACCTTCAATGTCAGTTCACCCGTTCACAGTGTAGACCAGCGGAGGGCTTCAATGTCACTACACCCGTTGAGAGTGTAGACCAGCGGAGGGCTTCAATGTCAGTACACCCGTTCACAGTGTAGACCAGCGGAGGGCTTCAATGTCAGTACACCCGTTCAGAGTGTAGACCAGCAGAGGGCATCAATGTCAGTACACCCGTTCACAGTGAAGACCAGTGCAGGGCTTCAATGTCAGCACACCCGTTCACAGTGTTGACCAGCGGAGGGCTTGAAATGCAGTACACCCGTTCACAGTGTAGACCAGCAGAGGGCTTCAATGTCAGTACACCCATTCACAGTGTAGACCAGCGGAGGGCTTCAATGTCAGTACACCCGTTTACAGTGTAGACCAGCGGAGGGCTTCAATGTCAGTACACCCGTTCACAGTGTAGACCAGCAGAGGGCTTCAATGTCAGTACAGCCATTGTCAGTGTAGACCAGCGGAGGGTTTCAATGTCTGTACACCCGTTCACAGTGTAGACCAGCGGAGGGCTTCAATGTCAGTACACCCGTTCACAGTGTAGACCAGCAGAGGGCTTCAATGTCAGTACACCCATTCACAGTGTAGACCAGCGGAGGGCTTCAATGTCAGTACACCCGTTCACAGTGTAGACCAGCGGAGGGCTTCAATGTCAGTACACCCGTTCACAGTGTAGACCAGAGGAGGGCTTCAATGTCAGTACACCCGTTCACAGTGTAGACCAGCGGAGGTCTTCAATGTCAGTACACCCGTTCTCACAGTGTAGACCAGCGGAGGGCTTCAATGTCAGTACACCCGTTCACAGTGTAGACCAGCGGAGGGCTTCAATGTCAGTACACCCGTTCACAGTGTAACCAGCGGAGGGCTTCAATGTCAGTACACCCGTTCACACACTGTAGACCAGCGGAGACCTTCAATGTCAGTTCACCCGTTCACAGTGTAGACCAGCGGAGGGCTTCAATGTCACTACACCCGTTGAGAGTGTAGACCAGCGGAGGGCTTCAATGTCAGTACACCCGTTCACAGTGTAGACCAGCGGAGGGCTTCAATGTCAGTACACCCGTACACAGTGTAGACCAGCGGAGGGCTTCAATGTCAGTACACCCGTTCACAGTGTAGACCAGCGGAGGGCTTCAATGTCAGTACACCCTTTCACAGTGTAGACCAGCGGAGGTCTTCAATGTCAGTACACCCGTTCTCACAGTGTAGACCAGCGGAGGGCTTCAATGTCAGTACACCCGTTCACAGTGTAGACCAGCGGAGGGCTTCAATGTCAGTACACCCGTTCACAGAGTAACCAGCGGAGGGCTTCAATGTCAGTACACCCGATCACACACTGTAGACCAGCGGAGACCTTCAATGTCAGTTCACCCGTTCACAGTGTAGACCAGCGGAGGGCTTCAATGTCACTACACCCGTTGAGAGTGTAGACCAGCGGAGGGCTTCAATGTCAGTACACCCGTTCACAGTGTAGACCAGCGGAGGGCTTCAATGTCAGTACACCCGTTCAGAGTGTAGACCAGCAGAGGGCTTCAATGTCAGTACACCCGTTCAGAGTGTAGACCAGCGGAGGGCTTCAATGTCACTACACCCGTTGAGTGTGTAGACCAGCGGAGGGCTTCAATGTCAGCACACCCGTTCACAGTGTAGACCAGCGGAGGGCTTCAATGTCAGCAGACCCGTTCACAGTGTAGACCAGCGGAGGGCTTCAATGTCAGCACACCCGTTCACATTGTAGACCAGCGGAGGGCTTCAATGTCAGTACACCCATTCACACAGTGTAGACCAGCGGAGGGCTTCAATGTCAGTACACCCGTTCACAGTGTAGACCAGCAGAGGGCTTCAATGTCAGTACACCCGTTCACAGTGTAGACGAGCGGAGGGCTTCAATGTCAGTACACCCGTTCACACAGTGTAGAACAGCGGAGTGCTTCAATGTCAGTACACCCGTTCACAGTGTTGACCAGTGGAGGGCTTCAAATACAGTACACCCGTTCACAGTGTAGACCAGCAGAGGGCTTCAATGTCAGTACACCCGTTCACAGTGTAGACCAGCGGAAGGCTTCAATGTCAGTACACCCGTTCACAGTGTAGACCAGCGGAGGTCTTCAATGTCAGTACACCCGTTCTCACGTGTAGACCAGCGGAGGGCTTCAATGTCAGTACACCCGTTCACAGTGTAGACCAGCGGAGGGCTTCAATGTCAGTACACCCGTTCACAGTGTAACCAGCGGAGGGCTTCAATGTCAGAACACCCGTTCACACACTGTAGACCAGCGGAGACCTTCAATGTCAGTTCACCCGTTCACAGTGTAGACCAGCGGAGGGCTTCAATGTCACTACACCCGTTGAGAGTGTAGACCAGCGGAGGGCTTCAATGTCAGTACACCCGTTCACAGTGTAGACCAGCGGAGGGCTTCAATGTCAGTACACCCGTTCAGAGTGTAGACCAGCGGAGGGATTCAATGTCAGTACACCCGTTCACAGTGTAGACCAGCGGAGGGCTTCAATGTCAGTACACCCGTTCACAGTGTAGACCAGCAGAGGGCTTCAATGTCAGTACACCCGTTCACACAGTGTAGACCAGCGGAGGGCTTCAATGTCAGTACACCCGTTCACAGTGAAGACCAGCGGAGGGCTTCAATGTCAGTACACCCGTTCACAGTGTTGACCAGCGGAGGGTTTCAATGTCAGTACACCCGTTCACAGTGTAGACCAGCGGAGGTTTTCAATGTCTGTACACCCGTTCACAGTGTAGACCAGCGGAGGGCTTCAATGTCAGTACACCCGTTCACAGTGTAGACCAGCAGAGGGCTTCAATGTCAGTACACCCATTCACAGTGTAGACCAGCGGAGGGCTTCAATGTCAGTACACCCGTTCACAGTGTAGACCAGCGGAGGGCTTCAATGTCAGTACACCCGTTCACAGTGTAGACCAGCGGAGGGCTTCAATGTCAGTACACCCGTTCACAGTGTAGACCAGCGGAGGTCTTCAATGTCAGTACACCCGTTCTCACAGTGTAGACCAGCGGAGGGCTTCAATGTCAGTACACCCGTTCACAGTGTAGACCAGCGGAGGGCTTCAATGTCAGTACACCCGTTCACAGTGTAACCAGCGGAGGGCTTCAATGTCAGTACACCCGTTCACACACTGTAGACCAGCGGAGACCTTCAATGTCAGATCACCCGTTCACAGTGTAGACCAGCGGAGGGCTTCAATGTCACTACACCCGTTGAGAGTGTAGACCAGCGGAGGGCTTCAATGTCAGTACACCCGTTCACAGTGTAGACCAGCGGAGGGCTTCAATGTCAGTACACCCGTTCAGAGTGTAGACCAGCAGAGGGCATCAATGTCAGTACACCCGTTCACAGTGAAGACCAGTGCAGGGCTTCAATGTCAGCACACCCGTTCACAGTGTTGACCAGCGGAGGGCTTCAAATGCAGTACACCCGTTCACAGTGTAGACCAGCAGAGGGCTTCAATGACAGTACACCCATTCACAGTGTAGACCAGCGGAGGGCTTCAATGTCAGTACACCCGTTTACAGTGTAGACCAGCGGAGGGCTTCAATGTCAGTACACCCGTTCACAGTGTAGACCAGCAGAGGGCTTCAATGTCAGTACACCCGTTCACAGTGTAGACCAGCGGAGGGCTTCAATGTCAGTACACCCGTTCACAGTGTAGACCAGCGGAGGGCTTCAATGTCAGTACACCCGTTCACACAGTGTAGAACAGCGGAGGGCTTCAATGTCAGTACAGCCATTCACAGTGTAGACCAGCGGAGGGTTTCAATGTCTGTACACCCGTTCACAGTGTAGACCAGCGGAGGTCTTCAATGTCAGTACACCCGTTCTCACAGTGTAGAACAGCGGAGGGCTTCAATGTCAGTACACCCGTTCACAGTGTAGACCAGCGGAGGGTTTCAATGTCAGTACACCCGTTCACAGTGTAACCAGCGGAGGGCTTCAATGTCAGTACACCCGTTCACACACTGTAGACCAGCGGAGACCTTCAATGTCAGTTCACCCGTTCACAGTGTAGACCAGCGGAGGGCTTCAATGTCACTACACCCGTTGAGAGTGTAGACCAGCGGAGGGCTTCAATGTCAGTACACCCGTTCACAGTGTAGACAAGCGGAGGGCTTCAATGTCAGTACACCCGTTCAGAGTGTAGACCAGCAGAGGGCATCAATGTCAGTACACCCGTTCACAGTGAAGACCAGTGCAGGGCTTCAATGTCAGTACAGCCATTCACAGTGTAGACCAGCGGAGGGTTTCAATGTCTGTACACTCGTTCACAGTGTAGACCAGCGGAGGGCTTCAATGTCAGTACACCCGTTCACAGTGTAGACCAGCAGAGGGCTTCAATGTCAGTACACCCATTCACAGTGTAGACCAGCGGAGGGCTTCAATGTCAGTACACCCGTTCACAGTGTAGACCAGCGGAGGGCTTCAATGTCAGTACACCCGTTCACAGTGTAGACCAGCGGAGGGCTTCAATGTCAGTACACCCGTTCTCACAGTGTAGACCAGCGGAGGGCTTCAATGTCAGTACACCCGTTCACAGTGTAGACCAGCGGAGGGCTTCAATGTCAGTACACCCGTTCACAGAGTAACCAGCGGAGGGCTTCAATGTCAGTACACCCATTCACACACTGTAGACCAGCGGAGACCTTCAATGTCAGTTCACCCGTTCACAGTGTAGACCAGCGGAGGGCTTCAATGTCACTACACCCGTTGAGAGTGTAGACCAGCGGAGGGCTTCAATGTCAGTACACCCGTTCACAGTGTAGACCAGCGGAGGGCTTCAATGTCAGTACACCCGTTCAGAGTGTAGACCAGCAGAGGGCATCAATGTCAGTACACCCGTTCACAGTGAAGACCAGTGCAGGGCTTCAATGTCAGCACACCCGTTCACAGTGTAGACCAGCGGAGGGCTTCAATGTCAGCACACCCGTTCACATTGTAGACCAGCGGAGGGCTTCAATGTCAGTACACCCATTCACACAGTGTAGACCAGCGGAGGGCTTCAATGTCAGTTCACCCGTTCACAGTGTAGACCAGCAGAAGGCTTCAATGTCAGTACACCCGTTCACAGTGTAGACCAGCGGAGGGCTTCAATGTCAGTACACCCGTTCACAGTGTACACCAGCGGAGGGCTTCAATGTCAGTACACCCGTTCACAGTGTAGACCAGCGGTGGGCTTCAATGTCAGTACACCCATTCACACAGTGTAGACCAGCGGAGGGCTTCAACGTCAGTACACCCATTCACACAGTGTAGACCAGCGGAGGGCTTCAATGTCAGTACACCCGTTCACAGTGTAGACCAGCGGAGGGCTTCAATGTCAGTACACCCGTTCAGAGTGTAGACCAGCAGAGGGCTTCAATGTCAGTACACCCATTCACACAGTGTAGACCAGCGGAGGGCTTCAATGTCAGTACACCCGTTCACAGTGTAGACCAGCAGAGGGCTTCAATGTCAGTACACCCGTTCACAGTGTAGACCAGCGGAGGGCTTCAATGTCAGTACACCCGTTCACAGTGTACACCAGCGGAGGGCTTCAATGTCAGTTCACCCATTCACACAGTGTAGACCAGAAGAGGGCTTCAATGTCAGTACACCCGTTCACAGTGTTGGCCAGCGGAGGGCTTCAAATGCAGTACACCCGTGCACAGTGTAGACCAGCGGAGGGCTTCAATGTCAGTACACCCGTTCACAGTGTAGACCAGCGGAGGGCTTCAATGTCAGTACACCCGTTCACAGTGTAGACCAGCAGAGGGCTTCAATGTCAGTACACCCATTCACAGTGTTGACCAGCAGAGGGCTTCAATGTCAATACACGCGTTCACAGTGTAGACCAGCGGAGGGCTTCAATGTCAGTACACCAGTTCACAGTGTAGACCAGCGGAGGGCTTCAAATGCAGTACACCCGTTCACAGTGTAGACCAGCGGAGGGCTTCAACGTCAGTACACCCGTTCACACAGTGTTGAATGGCGGAGGGCTTCAATGTCAGTACACCCGTTCACAGTGTAGACCAGCGGAGGGCTTCAATGTCAGCACACCCGTTCACAGTGTTGTCCAGCGGAGGGCTTCAATGTCAGCACACCCGTTCACAGTGTTGACCAGTGCCGGGCTTCAATGTCAGCACACCCGTTCACAGTGTAGACCAGCGGAGGTCTTCAATGTCAGCACACCCGTTCACAGTGTAGACCAGCGGAGGGCTTCAATGTCAGTATACCCGTTCACAGTGTAGACCAGCAGAGGGCTTCAATGTCTGTACACCCGTTCAGAGTATAGACCAGCGGAGGGCTTCAATGTCAGTACACCCGTTCACAGTGTAGACCAGCGGAGGGCTTCAATGTCAGTACACCCGTTCACAGTGCAGACCAGCGGAGGGCTTCAATGTCAGTACACCCGTTTACAGTGTAGACCAGCGGAGGGCTTCAATGTCAGTACACCCGTTCACAGTGTAGACCGGCAGAGGGCTTCAATGTCTGTACACCCGTTCAGAGTATAGACCAGCGGAGGGCTTCAATGTCAGTACACCCGTTCACAGTGTAGACCAGCGGAGGGCTTCAATGTCAGTACACCCGTTCACACAGTGTAGAACAGCGGAGGGCTTCAATGTCAGTACACCAGTTCACAGTGTAGACCAGCGGAGGGCTTCAAATGCAGTACACCCGTTCACAGTGTAGACCAGCGGAGGGCTTCAACGTCAGTACACCCGTTCACACAGTGTTGACCGGCTGAGGGCTTCAATGTCAGTACACCCGTTCACAGTGTAGACCAGAGGAGGGCTTCAATGTCAGCACACCCGTTCACAGTGTTGTCCAGCGGAGGGCTTCAATGTCAGCACACCCGTTCACAGTTTTGGCCAGTGCAGGGCTTCAATGTCAGCACACCCGTTCACAGTGTAGACCAGCGGAGGGCTTCAATGTCAGCACACCCGTTCACAGTGTAGACCAGCGGAGGGCTTCAATGTCAGTACACCCATTCACAGTGTTGACCAGCGGAGGGCTTCAATGTCAGTACACCCGTTCACAGTGTAGACCAGCAGAGGGCTTCAATGTCAGTACACCCGTTCACAGTGTAGACCAGCGGAGGGCTTCAATGTCAGTACACCCGTTCACAGTGTTGACCAGCGGAGGGCTTCAAATGCAGTACACCCGTTCACAGTGTAGACCAGCAGAGGGCTTCAATGTCTGTACACCCGTTCAGAGTATAGACCAGCGGAGGGCTTCAATGTCAGTACACCCGTTCACAGTGTAGACCAGCGGAGGGCTTCAATGTCAGTACACCCGTTCACACAGTGTAGAACAGCGGAGGGCTTCAAATGCAGTACACCCGTTCACAGTGTAGACCAGCGGAGGGCTTCAACGTCAGTACACCCGTTCACACAGTGTTGACCGGCGGAGGGCTTCAATGTCAGTACACCCGTTCACAGTGTAGACCAGCGGAGGGCTTCAATGTCAGCACACCCGTTCACAGTGTTGTCCAGCGGAGGGCTTCAATGTCAGCACACCCGTTCACAGTTTTGACCAGTGCAGGGCTTCAATGTCAGCACGCCCGTTCACAGTGTAGACCAGCGGAGGGCTTCAATGTCAGCACACCCGTTCACAGTGTAGACCAGCGGAGGGCTTCAATGTCAGTACACCCATTCACAGTGTTGACCAGCGGAGGGCTTCAATGTCAGTACACCCGTTCACAGTGTAGACCAGCAGAGGGCTTCAATGTCAGTACACCCGTTCACAGTGTAGACCAGCGGAGGGCTTCAAAGTCAGTACACACGTTCACAGTGTTGACCAGCGGAGGGCTTCAAATGCAGTACACCCGTTCACAGTGAAGACCAGCAGAGGGCTTCAATGTCAGTACACCCATTCACAGTGTAGACCACGGAGGGCTTCAATGTCAGTACACCCGTTCACAGTGTTGACCAGCGGAGGGCTTCAAATGCAGTACACCCGTTCACAGTGTAGACCAGCAGAGGGCTTCAATGTCAGTACACCCGTTCACAGTGTAGACCAGCGGAGGGCTTCAATGTCAGTACACCCATTCACAGTGTTGACCAGCGGAGGGCTTCAATGTCAGTACACCCGTTCACAGTGTAGACCAGCGGAGGGCTTCAATGTCAGTACACCCGTTCACAGTGTTGACCAGCGGAGGGCTTCAAATGCAGTACACCCGTTTACAGTGTAGACCAGCGGAGGGCTTCAATGTCAGTACACCCGTTCACAGTGTAGACCAGCAGAGGGCTTCAATGTCTGTACACCCGTTCAGAGTATAGACCAGCGGAGGGCTTCAATGTCAGTACACCCGTTCACAGTGTAGACCAGCGGAGGGCTTCAATGTCAGTACACCCGTTCACAGTGTTGACCAGCGGAGGGCTTCAAATGCAGTACACCCGTTCACAGTGTAGACCAGCAGAGGGCTTCAATGTCAGTACACCCATTCACAGTGTAGACCAGCGGAGGGCTTCAATGTCAGTACACCCGTTTTCAGTGTAGACCAGCGGAGGGCTTCAATGTCAGTACACCCGTTCACAGTGTAGACCAGCAGAGGGCTTCAATGTCTGTACACCCGTTCAGAGTATAGACCAGCGGAGGGCTTCAATGTCAGTACACCCGTTCACAGTGTAGACCAGCGGAGGGCTTCAATGTCAGTACACCCGTTCACACAGTGTAGAACAGCGGAGGGCTTCAATGTCAGTACACCAGTTCACAGTGTAGACCAGCGGAGGGCTTCAAATGCAGTACACCCGTTCACAGTGTAGACCAGCGGAGGGCTTCAACGTCAGTACAGCCGTTCACGCAGTGTTGACCGGCGGAGGGCTTCAATGTCAGTACACCCGTTCACAGTGTAGACCAGCGGAGGGCTTCAATGTCAGCACACCCGTTCACAGTGTTGTCCAGCGGAGGGCTTCAATGTCAGCACACCCGTTCACAGTTTTGACCAGTGCAGGGCTTCAATGTCAGCACACCCGTTCACAGTGTAGACCAGCGGAGGGCTTCAATGTCAGCACACCCGTTCACAGTGTAGACCAGCGGAGGGCTTCAATGTCAGTACACCCATTCACAGTGTTGACCAGCGGAGGGCTTCAATGTCAGTACACCCGTTCTCAGTGTAGACCAGCAGAGGGCTTCAATGTCAGTACACCCGTTCACAGTGTAGACCAGCGGAGGGCTTCAATGTCAGTACACCCGTTCACAGTGTTGACCAGCGGAGGGCTTCAAATGCAGTACACCCGTTCACAGTGTAGACCAGCAGAGGGCTTCAATGTCTGTACACCGGTTCAGAGTATAGACCAGCGGAGGGCTTCAATGTCAGTACACCCGTTCACAGTGTAGACCAGCGGAGGGCTTCAATGTCAGTACACCCGTTCACACAGTGTAGAACAGCGGAGGGCTTCAATGTCAGTACACCAGTTCACAGTGTAGACCAGCGGAGGGCTTCAAATGCAGTACACCCGTTCACAGTGTAGACCAGCGGAGGGCTTCAATGTCAGTACACCCATTCACAGTGTTGACCAGCGGAGGGCTTCAATGTCAGTACACCCGTTCACAGTGTAGACCAGCAGAGGGCTTCAATGTCAGTACACCCGTTCACAGTGTAGACCAGCGGAGGGCTTCAATGTCAGTACACCCGTTCACAGTGTTGACCAGCGGAGGGCTTCAAATGCAGTACACCCGTTCACAGTGTAGACCAGCAGAGGGCTTCAATGTCAGTACACCCATTCACAGTGTAGACCATCGGAGGGCTTCAATGTCAGTACACCTGTTCACAGTGTTGACCAGCGGAGGGCTTCAAATGCAGTACACCCGTTCACAGTGTAGACCAGCAGAGGGCTTCAAATGCAGTACACCCGTTCACAGTGTAGACCAGCAGAGGGCTTCAATGTCTGTACACCGGTTCAGAGTATAGACCAGCGGAGGGCTTCAATGTCAGTACACCCGTTCACAGTGTAGACCAGCGGAGGGCTTCAATGTCAGTACACCCGTTCACACAGTGTAGAACAGCGGAGGGCTTCAATGTCAGTACACCAGTTCACAGTGTAGACCAGCGGAGGGCTTCAAATGCAGTACACCCGTTCACAGTGTAGACCAGCGGAGGGCTTCAATGTCAGCACACCCGTTCACAGTGTTGTCCAGCGGAGGGCTTCAATGTCAGCACACCCGTTCACAGTTTTGACCAGTGCAGGGCTTCAATGTCAGCACACCCGTTCACAGTGTAGACCAGCGGAGGGCTTCAATGTCAGTACACCCGTTCACAGTGTAGACCAGCGGAGGGCTTCAATGTCAGCACACCCGTTCACAGTGTTGTCCAGCGGAGGGCTTCAATGTCAGCACACCCGTTCACAGTTTTGACCAGTGCAGGGCTTCAATGTCAGCACACCCGTTCACAGTGTAGACCAGCGGAGGGCTTCAATGTCAGCACACCCGTTCACAGTGTAGACCAGCGGAGGGCTTCAATGTCAGTACACCCATTCACAGTGTTGACCAGCGGAGGGCTTCAATGTCAGTACACCCGTTCTCAGTGTAGACCAGCAGAGGGCTTCAATGTCAGTACACCCGTTCACAGTGTAGACCAGCGGAGGGCTTCAATGTCAGTACACCCGTTCACAGTGTTGACCAGCGGAGGGCTTCAAATGCAGTACACCCGTTCACAGTGTAGACCAGCAGAGGGCTTCAATGTCTGTACACCGGTTCAGAGTATAGACCAGCGGAGGGCTTCAATGTCAGTACACCCGTTCACAGTGTAGACCAGCGGAGGGCTTCAATGTCAGTACACCCGTTCACACAGTGTAGAACAGCGGAGGGCTTCAATGTCAGTACACCAGTTCACAGTGTAGACCAGCGGAGGGCTTCAAATGCAGTACACCCGTTCACAGTGTAGACCAGCGGAGGGCTTCAATGTCAGTACACCCATTCACAGTGTTGACCAGCGGAGGGCTTCAATGTCAGTACACCCGTTCACAGTGTAGACCAGCAGAGGGCTTCAATGTCAGTACACCCGTTCACAGTGTAGACCAGCGGAGGGCTTCAATGTCAGTACACCCGTTCACAGTGTTGACCAGCGGAGGGCTTCAAATGCAGTACACCCGTTCACAGTGTAGACCAGCAGAGGGCTTCAATGTCAGTACACCCATTCACAGTGTAGACCATCGGAGGGCTTCAATGTCAGTACACCTGTTCACAGTGTTGACCAGCGGAGGGCTTCAAATGCAGTACACCCGTTCACAGTGTAGACCAGCAGAGGGCTTCAAATGCAGTACACCCGTTCACAGTGTAGACCAGCAGAGGGCTTCAATGTCTGTACACCGGTTCAGAGTATAGACCAGCGGAGGGCTTCAATGTCAGTACACCCGTTCACAGTGTAGACCAGCGGAGGGCTTCAATGTCAGTACACCCGTTCACACAGTGTAGAACAGCGGAGGGCTTCAATGTCAGTACACCAGTTCACAGTGTAGACCAGCGGAGGGCTTCAAATGCAGTACACCCGTTCACAGTGTAGACCAGCGGAGGGCTTCAATGTCAGCACACCCGTTCACAGTGTTGTCCAGCGGAGGGCTTCAATGTCAGCACACCCGTTCACAGTTTTGACCAGTGCAGGGCTTCAATGTCAGCACACCCGTTCACAGTGTAGACCAGCGGAGGGCTTCAATGTCAGTACACCCGTTCACAGTGTAGACCAGCGGAGGGCTTAAATGTCAGCACACCCGTTCACAGTGTTGTCCAGCGGAGGGCTTCAATGTCAGCACACCCGTTCACAGTGTAGACCAGCGGAGGGCTTCAATGTCAGCACACCCGTTCACAGTGTAGACCAGCGGAGGGCTTCAATGTCAGTACACCCATTCACAGTGTTGACCAGCGGAGGGCTTCAATGTCAGTACACCCGTTCACAGTGTAGACCAGCAGAGGGCTTCAATGTCAGTACACCCGTTCACAGTGTAGACCAGCGGAGGGCTTCAATGTCAGTACACCCGTTCACAGTGTTGACCAGCGGAGGGCTTCAAATGCAGTACACCCGTTCACAGTGTAGACCAGCAGAGGGCTTCAATGTCAGTACACCCATTCACAGTGTAGACCATCGGAGGGCTTCAATGTCAGTACACCTGTTCACAGTGTTGACCAGCGGAGGGCTTCAAATGCAGTACACCCGTTCACAGTGTAGACCAGCAGAGGGCTTCAATGTCAGTACACCCATTCACAGTGTAGACCAGCGGAGGGCTTCAATGTCAGTACACCCGTTTACAGTGTAGACCAGCGGAGGGCTTCAATGTCAGTACACCCGTTCACAGTGTAGACCAGCAGAGGGCTTCAATGTCAGTACACCCGTTCACAGTGTAGACAAGCGGAGGGCTTCAATGTCAGTACACCCGTTCACAGTGTAGACCAGCGGAGGGCTTCAATGTCAGTACACCCGTTCACACAGTGTAGAACAGCGGAGGGCTTCAATGTCAGTACACCCGTTCACAGTGTTGACCAGTGGAGGGCTTCAAATGCAGTACACCCATTCACAGTGTAGACCAGCAGAGGGCTTCAATGTCAGTACAGCCATTCACAGTGTATACCAGCGGAGGGTTTCAATGTCAGTACACCCGTTCACAGTGTAGACCAGCGGAGGGCTTCAATGTCAGTACACCCGTTCACAGTGTAGACCAGCAGAGGGCTTCAATGTCAGTACACCCATTCACAGTGTAGACCAGCGGAGGGCTTCAATGTCAGTACACCCGTTCACAGTGTAGACCAGCGGAGGGCTTCAATGTCAGTACACCCGTTCACAGTGTAGACCAGCGGAGGGCTTCAATGTCAGAACACCCGTTCACAGTGTAGACCAGCTGAGGTCTTCAATGTCAGTACACCCGTTCTCACAGTGTAGACCAGCGGAGGGCTTCAATGTCAGTACACCCGTTCACAATGTAGACCAGCGGAGGGCTTCAATGTCAGTACACCCGTTCACAGTGTAACCAGCGGAGGGCTTCAATGTCAGTACACCCGTTCACACACTGTAGACCAGCGGAGACCTTCAATGTCAGTTCACCCGTTCACAGTGTAGACCAGCGGAGGGCTTCAATGTCACTACACCCGTTGAGAGTGTAGACCAGCGGAGGGCTTCAATGTCAGTACACCCGTTCACAGTGTAGACCAGCTGAGGGCTTCAATGTCAGTACACCCGTTCAGAGTGTAGACCAGCAGAGGGCATCAATGTCAGTACACCCGTTCACAGTGAAGACCAGCGGAGGGCTTCAATGTCAGTACACCCGTTCACAGTGTAGACCAGCGGAGGGCTTCAATGTCAGTACACCCGTTCACAGTGTAGACCAGCGGAGGGCTTCAATGTCAGTACACCCGTTCACAGTGTAGACCAGCGGAGGGCTTCAATGTCAGTACACCCATTCACACAGTGTTGACCAGCGGAGGGCTTCAATGTCAGTACACCCGTTCACAGTGTAGACCAGCGGAGGGCTTCAATGTCAGTACACCCATTCACAGTGTAGACCAGCAGAGGGCTTCAATGTCAGTACACCCGTTCACAGTGTAGACCAGCGGAGGGCTTCAATGTCAGTACACCCGTTCACAGTGTAGACCAGCGGAGGGCTTCAATGTCAGTACACCAGTTCACACAGTGTAGACCAGCAGAGGGCTTCAAAGTCAGTACACCCGTTCACAGTGTAGACCAGTGGAGGGCTTCAATGTCAGTACACCCATTCACACAGTGTAGACCAGCGGAGGGCTTGAATGTCAGTACACCCGTTCACAGTGTAGACCAGCGGAGGGCTTCAATGTCAGTACACCCGTTGACAGTGTTGACCAGCGGAGGGCTTCAATGTCAGTACACCCATTCACACAGTGTAGACCAGCAGAGGGCTTCAATGTCAGTACACCCATTCACAGTGCTGACCAGCAGAGGTCTTCAATGTCAATACACCCGTTCACAGTGTAGACCAGCTGAGGGCTTCAATGTCAGTACACCCATTCACACAGTGTAGACCAGCGGAGGGCTTCAATGTCAGTACACCCGTTCACAGTGTAGAACAGCGGAGGGCTTCAATGTCAGTACACCCATTCACAGTGTTGACCAGCGGAGGGCTTCAATGTCAGTACACGCGTTCACAGTGTAGACCAGCGGAGGGCTTCAATGTCAGTACACCCGTTCACAGTGTAGACCAACGGAGGGCTTCAATGTCAGTACACCCGTTCACAGTGTTGACAAGCGGAGGGCTTCAATGTCAGTACACCCGTTCACAGTGTTGACCAGCGGAGGGCTTCAAATGCAGTACACCCGTTCACAGTGTAGACCAGCAGAGGGCTTCAATGTCAGTACACCCATTCACAGTGTAGACCATCGGAGGGCTTCAATGTCAGTACACCTGTTCACAGTGTTGACCAGCGGAGGGCTTCAAATGCAGTACACCCGTTCACAGTGTAGACCAGCAGAGGGCTTCAATGTCAGTACACCCATTCACAGTGTAGACCAGCGGAGGGCTTCAATGTCAGTACACCCGTTTACAGTGTAGACCAGCGGAGGGCTTCAATGTCAGTACACCCGTTCACAGTGTAGACCAGCAGAGGGCTTCAATGTCAGTACACCCGTTCACAGTGTAGACAAGCGGAGGGCTTCAATGTCAGTACACCCGTTCACAGTGTAGACCAGCGGAGGGCTTCAATGTCAGTACACCCGTTCACACAGTGTAGAACATCGGAGGGCTTCAATGTCAGTACACCCGTTCACAGTGTTGACCAGTGGAGGGCTTCAAATGCAGTACACCCATTCACAGTGTAGACCAGCAGAAGGCTTCAATGTCAGTACAGCCATTCACAGTGTATACCAGCGGAGGGTTTCAATGTCTGTACACCCGTTCACAGTGTAGACCAGCGGAGGGCTTCAATGTCAGTACACCCGTTCACAGTGTAGACCAGCAGAGGGCTTCAATGTCAGTTACACCCATTCACAGTGTAGACCAGCGGAGGGCTTCAATGTCAGTACACCCGTTCACAGTGTAGACCAGCGGAGGGCTTCAATGTCAGTACACCCGTTCACAGTGTAGACCAGCGGAGGGCTTCAATGTCAGAACACCCGTTCACAGTGTAGACCAGCTGAGGTCTTCAATGTCAGTACACCCGTTCTCACAGTGTAGACCAGCGGAGGGCTTCAATGTCAGTACACCCGTTCACAATGTAGACCAGCGGAGGGCTTCAATGTCAGTACACCCGTTCACAGTGTAACCAGCGGAGGGCTTCAATGTCAGTACACCCGTTCACACACTGTAGACCAGCGGAGACCTTCAATGTCAGTTCACCCGTTCACAGTGTAGACCAGCGGAGGGCTTCAATGTCACTACACCCGTTGAGAGTGTAGACCAGCGGAGGGCTTCAATGTCAGTACACCCGTTCACAGTGTAGACCAGCTGAGGGCTTCAATGTCAGTACACCCGTTCAGAGTGTAGACCAGCAGAGGGCATCAATGTCAGTACACCCGTTCACAGTGAAGACCAGCGGAGGGCTTCAATGTCAGTACACCCGTTCACAGTGTAGACCAGCGGAGGGCTTCAATGTCAGTACACCCGTTCACAGTGTAGACCAGCGGAGGGCTTCAATGTCAGTACACCCGTTCACAGTGTAGACCAGCGGAGGGCTTCAATGTCAGTACACCCGTTCACAGTGTAGACCAGCAGAGGGCTTCAATATCAGTACACCCGTTCACAGTGTAGACCAGCGGAGGGCTTCAATGTCAGTACACCCATTCACACAGTGTTGACCAGCGGAGGGCTTCAATGTCAGTACACCCGTTCACAGTGTAGACCAGCGGAGGGCTTCAATGTCAGTACACCCATTCACAGTGTAGACCAGCAGAGGGCTTCAATGTCAGTACACCCGTTCACAGTGTAGACCAGCGGAGGGCTTCAATGTCAGTACACCCGTTCACAGTGTAGACCAGCGGAGGGCTTCAATGTCAGTACACCAGTTCACACAGTGTAGACCAGCAGAGGGCTTCAAAGTCAGTACACCCGTTCACAGTGTAGACCAGTGGAGGGCTTCAATGTCAGTACACCAATTCACACAGTGTAGACCAGCGGAGGGCTTCAATGTCAGTACACCCGTTCACAGTGTAGACCAGCGGAGGGCTTCAATGTCAGTACACCCGTTGACAGTGTTGACCAGCGGAGGGCTTCAATGTCAGTACACCCATTCACACAGTGTAGACCAGCAGAGGGCTTCAATGTCAGTACACCCATTCACAGTGTTGACCAGCAGAGGTCTTCAATGTCAATACACCCGTTCACAGTGTAGACCAGCTGAGGGCTTCAATGTCAGTACACCCATTCACACAGTGTAGACCAGCGGAGGGCTTCAATGTCAGTACACCCGTTCACAGTGTAGAACAGCGAAGGGCTTCAATGTCAGTACACCCATTCACAGTGTTGACCAGCGGAGGGCTTCAATGTCAGTACACGCGTTCACAGTGTAGACCAGCGGAGGGCTTCAATGTCAGTACACCCGTTCAGAGTGTAGACCAGCGGAGGGCTTCAATGTCAGTACACCCGTTCACAGTGTTGACAAGCGGAGGGCTTCAATGTCAGTACACCCGTTCACAGTGTAGACCAGCGGAGTGCTTCAATGTCAGTACACCCATTCACACAGTGTAGACCAGCGGAGGGCTTCAATGTCAGTACATCCATTCACACAGTGTAGACCAGCAGAGGGCTTCAATGTCAGTACACCCGTTCACAGTGTTGACCAGCAGAGGGCTTCAATGTCAATACACCCGTTCACAGTGTAGACCAGCGGAGGGCTTCAATGTCAGTACACCAGTTCACAGTGTAGACCAGCGGAGGGCTTCAAATGCAGTACACCCGTTCACAGTGTAGACCAGCAGAGGGCATCAATGTCAGTACACCCATTCACAGTGTAGACCAGCGGAGGGCTTCAATGTCATTACAACCGTTCACACAGCGTAGACCAGCGGATGGCTTCAAATGCAGTACACCCGTTCACAGTAGGCCAGCGGAGGGCTTCAATGTCAGTACACCCGTTCACAGTGTTGACCAGCGGAGAGCTTCAATATCAGTACACCCGTTCACAGTGTAGACCAGCGGAGGGCTTCAATGTCAGTACACCCGTTCACAGTGTAGAACAGCAGAGGGCTTCAATGTCAGTACACCCGTTCACAGTGTAGACCAGCAGAGGGCTTCAATGTCAGTACACCCATTCACAGTGTAGACCAGCGGAGGGCTTCAATGTCAGTACACCCATTCACACTGTGTAGACCAGCAGAGGGATTCAATGTCAGTACACCCGTTCACACAGTGTAGACCAGCAGAGGGCTTCAATGTCAGTACACCCGTTCACAGTGTAGAACAGCAGAGGGCTTCAATGTCAGTACACCCGTTCACAGTGTAGACCAGCGGAGGGCTTCAATGTCAGTACACCCGTTCACAGTGTAGACCAGCGGAGGGCCTCAATGTCAATACACCCATTCACAGTGTAGACCAGCGGAGGGCTTCAATGTCAGTACACCCGTTCACAGTGTTGACCAGCGGCGGGCTTCAATGTCAGTACACCCGTTCACAGTGTAGACCAGCAGAGGGCTTCAATGTCAGTACACCCATTCACAGTGTTGACCAGCAGAGGGCTTCAATGTCAATACACGCGTTCACAGTGTAGACCAGCGGAGGGCTTCATTGTCAGTACACCAGTTCACAGTGTAGACCAGCGGAGGGCTTCAAATGCAGTACACCCGTTCACAGTGTAGACCAGCGGAGGGCTTCAATGTCAGTACACCCGTTCACAGTGTAGACCAGCGGAGGGCTTCAATGTCAGTACACCCATTCACACAGTGTAGACTAGCGGAGGGCTTCAATGTCAGTACACCCGTTCACACAGTGTAGACCAGCGGAGGGCTTCAATGTCAGTACACCCGTTCACAGTGTAGACCAGCAGAGGGCTTCAATGTCAGTACACCCGTTCACAGTGTAGACCAGCAGAGGGCTTCAATGTCAGTACACCCATTCACAGTGTAGACCAGCGGAGGGCTTCAATGTCAGTACACCCATTCACACTGTGTAGACCAGCAGAGGGATTCAATGTCAGTACACCCGTTCACACAGTGTAGACCAGCAGAGGGCTACAATGTCAGTACACCCGTTCACAGTGTAGACCAGCAGAGGGCTTCAATGTCAGTACACCCGTTCACAGTGTAGACCAGCGGAGGGCTTCAATGTCAGTACACCCGTTCACAGTGTAGACCAGCGGAGGGCCTCAATGTCAATACACCCATTCACAGTGTAGACCAGCGGAGGGCTTCAATGTCAGTACACCCGTTCACAGTGTTGACCAGCGGCGGGCTTCAATGTCAGTACACCCGTTCACAGTGTAGACCAGCAGAGGGCTTCAATGTCAGTACACCCATTCACAGTGTTGACCAGCAGAGGGCTTCAATGTCGATACACGCGTTCACAGTGTAGACCAGCGGAGGGCTTCATTGTCAGTACACAAGTTCACAGTGTAGACCAGCGGAGGGCTTCAAATGCAGTACACCCGTTCACAGTGTAGACCAGCGGAGGGCTTCAATGTCAGTACACCCGTTCACAGTGTTGACCAGTGCAGGGCTTCAATGTCAGCACACCCGTTCACAGTGTAGACCAGCAGAGGGCTTCAATGTCAGTACACCCGTTCACAGTGTAGACCAGCGGAGGGCTTCAATGTCAGTACACCCGTTCACAGTGTTGACCAGCGGAGGGCTTCAAATGCAGTACACCCGTTCACAGTGTAGACCAGCAGAGGGCTTCAATGTCAGTACACGCGTTCACAGTGTAGACCAGCGGAGGGCTTCAATGTCAGTACACCCATTCACAGTGTTGAACAGCGGAGGGCTTCAATGTCAGTACACCCATTCACACAGTGTAGACCAGCGGAGGGCTTCAATGTCAGTACACCCGTTCACAGTGTAGACCAGCAGAGGGCTTCAATGTCAGTACACCCGTTCACAGTGTAGACCAGCGGAGGGCTTCAATGTCAGTACACCCGTTCACAGTGTTGACCAGCGGAGGGCTTCAAATGCAGTACACCCGTTCACAGTGTAGACCAGCAGAGGCTTCAATGTCAGTACACCCATTCACAGTGTAGACCAGCGGAGGGCTTCAATGTCAGTACACACGTTTACAGTGTAGACCAGCGGAGGGCTTCAATGTCAGTACACCCGTTCACAGTGTAGACCAGCAGAGGGCTTCAATGTCAGTACACCCGTTCACAGTGTTGACCAGTGCAGGGCTTCAATGTCAGCACAGCCGTTCACAGTGTAGACCAGCGGAGGGCTTCAATGTCAGCACACCCGTTCACAGTGTAGACCAGCGGAGGGCTTCAATGTCAGTACACCCATTCACAGTGTTGACCAGAAGAGGGCTTCAATGTCAGTACACCCATTCACACAGTGTAGACCAGCAGAGGGCTTCAATGTCAGTACACCCGTTCACAGTGTAGACCAGCAGAGGGCTTCAATGTCAGTACACCCGTTCACAGTGTAGACCAGCGGAGGGCTTCAATGTCAGTACACCCGTTCACAGTGTTGACCAGCGGAGGGCTTCAAATGCAGTACACCCGTTCACAGTGTAGACCAGCAGAGGGCTTCAATGTCAGTATACCCCTTCACAGTGTAGACCAGCGGAGGGCTTCAATGTCAGTACACCCGTTCACAGTGTTGACCAGCGGAGGGCTTCAAATGCAGTACACCCGTTCACAGTGTAGACCAGCAGAGGCTTCAATGTCAGTACACCCATTCACAGTGTAGACCAGCGGAGGGCTTCAATGTCAGTACACACGTTTACAGTGTAGACCAGCGGAGGGCTTCAATGTCAGTACACCCGTTCACAGTGTAGACCAGCAGAGGGCTTCAATGTCAGTACACCCGTTCACAGTGTTGACCAGTGCAGGGCTTCAATGTCAGCACAGCCGTTCACAGTGTAGACCAGCGGAGGGCTTCAATGTCAGCACACCCGTTCACAGTGTAGACCAGCGGAGGGCTTCAATGTCAGTACACCCATTCACAGTGTTGACCAGAAGAGGGCTTCAATGTCAGTACACCCATTCACACAGTGTAGACCAGCAGAGGGCTTCAATGTCAGTACACCCGTTCACAGTGTAGACCAGCAGAGGGCTTCAATGTCAGTACACCCGTTCACAGTGTAGACCAGCAGAGGGCTTCAATGTCAGTACACCCGTTCACAGTGTAGACCAGCGGAGGGCTTCAATGTCAGTACACCCGTTCACAGTGTTGACCAGCGGAGGGCTTCAAATGCAGTACACCCGTTCACAGTGTAGACCAGCAGAGGGCTTCAATGTCAGTACACGCGTTCACAGTGTAGACCAGCGGAGGGCTTCAATGTCAGTACACCCATTCACAGTGTTGAACAGCGGAGGGCTTCAATGTCAGTACACCCATTCACACAGTGTAGACCAGCGGAGGGCTTCAATGTCAGTACACCCGTTCACAGTGTAGACCAGCAGAGGGCTTCAATGTCAGTACACCCGTTCACAGTGTAGACCAGCGGAGGGCTTCAATGTCAGTACACCCGTTCACAGTGTTGACCAGCGGAGGGCTTCAAATGCAGTACACCCGTTCACAGTGTAGACCAGCAGAGGGCTTCAATGTCAGTACACCCATTCACAGTGTAGACCAGCGGAGGGCTTCAATGTCAGTACACACGTTTACAGTGTAGACCAGCGGAGGGCTTCAATGTCAGTACACCCGTTCACAGTGTAGACCAGCAGAGGGCTTCAATGTCAGTACACCCGTTCACAGTGTTGACCAGTGCAGGGCTTCAATGTCAGCACACCCGTTCACAGTGTAGACCAGCGGAGGGCTTCAATGTCAGCACACCCGTTCACAGTGTAGACCAGCGGAGGGCTTCAATGTCAGTACACCCATTCACAGTGTTGACCAGAAGAGGGCTTCAATGTCAGTACACCCATTCACACAGTGTAGACCAGCAGAGGGCTTCAATGTCAGTACACCCGTTCACAGTGTAGACCAGCAGAGGGCTTCAATGTCAGTACACCCGTTCACAGTGTAGACCAGCGGAGGGCTTCAATGTCAGTACACCCGTTCACAGTGTTGACCAGCGGAGGGCTTCAAATGCAGTACACCCGTTCACAGTGTAGACCAGCAGAGGGCTTCAATGTCAGTACACCCCTTCACAGTGTAGACCAGCGGAGGGCTTCAATGTCAGTACACACGTTTACAGTGTAGACCAGCGGAGGGCTTCAATGTCAGTACACCCGTTCACAGTAGAGACCAGCAGAGGGCTTCAATGTCAGTACACCCGTTCACAGTGTAGACCAGCGGAGGGCTTCAATGTCAGTACACCCGTTCACAGTGTTGACCAGCGGAGGGCTTCAAATGCAGTACACCCGTTCACAGTGTAGACCAGCAGTGGGCTTCAATGTCAGTACACCCGTTCACAGTGTAGACCAGCGGAGGGCTTCAATGTCAGTACACCCGTTCACACAGGGTAGAACAGCGGAGGGCTTCAATGTCAGTACACCCGTTCACAGTGTTGACCAGCGGAGGGCTTCAAATGCAGTACACCCGTTCACAGTGTAGACCAGCAGAGGGCTTCAATGTCAGTACACGCGTTCACAGTGTAGACCAGCGGAGGGCTTCAATGTCAGTACACCCATTCACAGTGTTGAACAGCGGAGGGCTTCAATGTCAGTACACCCATTCACACAGTGTAGACCAGCGGAGGGCTTCAATGTCAGTACACCCGTTCACAGTGTAGACCAGCAGAGGGCTTCAATGTCAGTACACCCGTTCACAGTGTAGACCAGCGGAGGGCTTCAATGTCAGTACACCCGTTCACAGTGTTGACCAGCGGAGGGCTTCAAATGCAGTACACCCGTTCACAGTGTAGACCAGCAGAGGGCTTCAATGTCAGTACACCCATTCACAGTGTAGACCAGCGAAGGGCTTCAATGTCAGTACACACGTTTACAGTGTAGACCAGCGGAGGGCTTCAATGTCAGTACACCCGTTCACAGTGTAGACCAGCAGAGGGGTTCAATGTCAGTACACCCGTTCACAGTGTTGACCAGTGCAGGGCTTCAATGTCAGCACACCCGTTCACAGTGTAGACCAGCGGAGGGCTTCAATGTCAGTACACCCATTCACAGTGTTGACCAGAAGAGGGCTTCAATGTCAGTACACCCATTCACACAGTGTAGACCAGCAGAGGGCTTCAATGTCAGTACACCCGTTCACAGTGTAGACCAGCAGAGGGCTTCAATGTCAGTACACCCGTTCACAGTGTAGACCAGCGGAGGGCTTCAATGTCAGTACACCCGTTCACAGTGTTGACCAGCGGAGGGCTTCAAATGCAGTACACCCGTTTACAGTGTAGACCAGCAGAGGGCTTCAATGTCAGTACACCCCTTCACAGTGTAGACCAGCGGAGGGCTTCAATGTCAGTACACACGTTTACAGTGTAGACCAGCGGAGGGCTTCAATGTCAGTACACCCGTTCACAGTAGAGACCAGCAGTGGGCTTCAATGTCAGTACACCCGTTCACTGTGTAGACCAGCGGAGGGCTTCAATGTCAGTACACCCGTTCACAGTGTTGACCAGCGGAGGGCTTCAAATGCAGTACACCCGTTCACAGTGTAGACCAGCAGTGGGCTTCAATGTCAGTACACCCGTTCACAGTGTAGACCAGCGGAGGGCTTCAATGTCAGTACACCCGTTCACACAGGGTAGAACAGCGGAGGGCTTCAATGTCAGTACACCCGTTCACAGTGTTGACCAGCGGAGGGCTTCAAATGCAGTACACCCGTTCACAGTGTAGACCAGCAGAGGGCTTCAATGTCAGTACAGCCATTCACAGTGTAGACCAGCGGAGGTTTTCAATGTCTGTACACCCGTTCACAGTGTAGACCAGCGGAGGGCTTCAATGTCAGTACACCCGTTCACAGTGTAGACCAGCAGAGGGCTTCAAAGTCAGTACACCCGTTCACAGTGTAGACCAGCGGAGGGCTTCAATGTCAGCACACCCGTTCACAGTGTTGACCAGCGGAGGGCTTCAATGTCAGCACACCCGTTCACAGTGCTGACCAGTGCAGGGCTTCAATGTCAGCACACCCGTTCACAGTGTAGACCAGCGGAGGGCTTCAATGTCAGCACACCCGTTCACAGTGTAGACCAGCGGAGGGCTTCAATGTCAGTACACCCATTCACAGTGTTGACCAGCGGAGGGCTTCAATGTCAGTACACCCATTCACACAGTGTAGACCAGCGGAGGGCTTCAATGTCAGTACACCCGTTCACAGTGTAGACCAGCAGAGGGCTTCAATGTCAGTACACCCGTTCACAGTGTAGACCAGCGGAGGGCTTCAATGTCAGTACACCCGTTCACAGTGTTGACCAGCGGAGGGCTTCAAATGCAGTACACCCGTTCACAGTGTAGACCAGCAGAGGGCTTCAATGTCAGTACACCCATATACAGTGTAGACCAGCGGAGGGCTTCAATGTCAGTACACACGTTTACAGTGTAGACCAGCGGAGGGCTTCAATGTCAGTACACCCGTTCACAGTGTAGACCAGCAGAGGGCTTCAATGTCAGTACACCCGTTCACAGTGTAGACCAGCGGAGGGCTTCAATGTCAGTACACCCGTTCACAGTGTTGACCAGCGGAGGGCTTCAAATGCAGTACACCCGTTCACAGTGTAGACCAGCAGTGGGCTTCAATGTCAGTACACCCGTTCACAGTGTAGACCAGCGGAGGGCTTCAATGTCAGTACACCCGTTCAAACAGGGTAGAACAGCGAAGGGCTTCAATGTCAGTACACCAGTTCACTGTGTTGACCAGCGGAGGGCTTCAATGTCAGTACACCCATTCACACAGTGTAGACCAGCGTAGGGCTTCAATGTCAGTACACCCGTTCACAGTGTAGACCAGCGGAGGGCTTCAATGTCAGTACACCCGTTCACAGTGTAGTCCAGCGGAGGGCTTCAATGTCAGTACACCCGTTCACACACTGTAGACCAGCGGAGAACTTCAATGTCAGAACACCCGTTCACAGTGTAGACCAGCGGAGGGCTTCAATGTCAGTACACCCGTTCACAGTGTAGACCAGCAGAGGGCTTCAATGTCAGTACACCCATATACAGTGTAGACCAGCGGAGGGCTTCAATGTCAGTACACACGTTTACAGTGTAGACCAGCGGAGGGCTTCAATGTCAGTACACCCGTTCACAGTGTAGACCAGCAGAGGGCTTCAATGTCAGCACACCCGTTCACATTGTTGACCAGCGGAGGGCTTCAATGTCAGCACACCCGTTCACAGTGTTGACCAGTGCAGGGCTTCAATGTCAGCTCACCCGTTCACAGTGTAGACCAGCGTAGGGCTTCAATGTCAGCACACCCGTTCACAGTGTAGACCAGTGGAGGGCTTCAATGTCAGTACACCCGTTCACAGTGTAGACCAGCGGAGGGCTTCAATGTCAGTACACCCGTTCACAGTGTAACCAGCAGAGGGCTTCAATGTCAGTACACCCATTCACACAGTGTAGACCAGCGTAGGGCTTCAATGTCAGTACACCCGTTCACAGTGTAGACCAGCGGAGGGCTTCAATGTCAGTACACCCGTTCACAGTGTAGTCCAGCGGAGGGCTTCAATGTCAGTACACCCGTTCACACACTGTAGACCAGCGGAGACCTTCAATGTCAGAACACCCGTTCACAGTGTAGACCAGCGGAGGGCTTCAATGTCAGTATACCCGTTCACAGTGTAGACCAGCAGAGGGCTTCAATGTCAGTACACCCATATACAGTGTAGACCAGCGGAGGGCTTCAATGTCAGTACACACGTTTACAGTGTAGACCAGCGGAGGGCTTCAATGTCAGTACACCCGTTCACAGTGTAGACCAGCAGAGGGCTTCAATGTCAGTACACCCGTTCACAGTGTAGACCAGCGGAGGGCTTCAATGTCAGTACACCCATTCACAGTGTAGACCAGCAGAGGGCTTCAATGTCAGTACACCCGTTCACAGTGTAGACCAGCGGAGGGCTTCAATGTCAGTACACCCGTTCACAGTGTAGACCACCGGAGGGCTTCAATGTCAGTACACCCATTCACACAGTGTAGACCAGCAGAGGGCTTCAAAGTCAGTACACCGGTTCACAGTGTAGACCAGCGGAGGGCTTCAATGTCAGTACACCCGTTCACACAGTGTTGACCAGCGGAGGGCTTCAATGTCAGTACACCCGTTCACAGTGTAGACCAGCGGAGGGCTTCAATGTCAGCACACCCGTTCACATTGTTGACCAGCGGAGGGCTTCAATGTCAGCACACCCGTTCACAGTGTTGACCAGTGCAGGGCTTCAATGTCAGCACACCCGTTCACAGTGTAGACCAGCGGAGGGCTTCAATGTCAGCACACCCGTTCAAGGTGTAGACCAGCGGAGGGCGTCAATGTCAGTACACCCATTCACAGTGTTGACCAGCGGAGGGCTTCAATGTCAGTACACCCATTCACACAGTGTAGACCAGCGGAGGGCTTCAATGTCAGTACACCCGTTCACAGTGTAGACCAGCAGAGGGCTTCAATGTCAGTACACCCGTTCACAGTGTAGACCAGCGGAGGGCTTCAATGTCAGTACACCCGTTCTCAGTGTTGACCAGCGGAGGGCTTCAAATGCAGTACACCCGTTCACAGTGTAGACCAGCAGAGGGCTTCAATGTCAGTACACCCATTCACAGTGTAGACCAGCGGAGGGCTTCAATGTCAGTACACACGTTTACAGTGTTGACCAGCGGAGGGCTTCAATGTCAGTACACCCGTTCACAGTGTAGACCAGCAGAGGGCTTCAATGTCAGTACACCCGTTCACAGTGTTGACCAGTGCAGGGCTTCAATGTCAGCACACCCGTTCACAGTGTAGACCAGCGGAGGGCTTCAATGTCAGCACACCCGTTCACAGTGTAGACCAGCGGAGGGCTTCAATGTCAGTACACCCATTCACAGTGTTGACCAGCAGAGGGCTTCAATGTCAGTACACCCATTCACACAGTGTAGACCAGCGGAGGGCTTCAATGTCAGTACACCCGTTCAAAGTGTAGACCAGCAGAGGGCTTCAATGTCAGTACACCCGTTCACAGTGTAGACCAGCGGAGGGCTTCAATGTCAGTACACCCGTTCACAGTGTTGACCAGCGGAGGGCTTCAAATGCAGTACACCCGTTCACAGTGTAGACCAGCAGAGGGCTTCAATGTCAGTACACCCCTTCACAGTGTAGACCAGCGGAGGGCTTCAATGTCAGTACACACGTTTACAGTGTAGACCAGCGGAGGGCTTCAATGTCAGTACACCCGTTCACAGTGTAGACCAGCAGAGGGCTTCAATGTCAGTACACCCGTTCACAGTGTAGACCAGCGGAGGGCTTCAATGTCAGTACACCCGTTCACAGTGTTGACCAGCGGAGGGCTTCAAATGCAGTACACCCGTTCACAGTGTAGACCAGCAGTGGGCTTCAATGTCAGTACACCCGTTCACAGTGTAGACCAGCGGAGGGCTTCAATGTCAGTACACCCGTTGACACAGGGTAGAACAGCGGAGGGCTTCAATGTCAGTACACCCGTTCACAGTGTTGACCAGCGGAGGGCTTCAAATGCAGTACACCCGTTCACAGTGTAGACCAGCAGAGGGCTTCAATGTCTGTACACCCGTTCACAGTGTAGACCAGCGGAGGGCTTCAATGTCAGTACACCCGTTCACAGTGTAGACCAGCAGAGGGCTTCAAAGTCAATACACCCGTTCACAGTGTAGACCAGCGGAGGGCTTCAATGTCAGCACACCCGTTCACAGTGCTGACCAGTGCAGGGCTTCAATGTCAGCACACCCGTTCACAGTGTAGACCAGCGGAGGGCTTCAATGTCAGCACACCCGTTCACAGTGTAGACCAGCGGAGGGCTTCAATGTCAGTACACCCATTCACAGTGTTGACCAGCGGAGGGCTTCAATGTCAGTACACCCATTCACACAGTGTAGACCAGCGGAGGGCTTCAATGTCAGTACACCCGTTCACAGTGTAGACCAGCAGAGGGCTTCAATGTCAGTACACCCGTTCACAGTGTAGACCAGCGGTGGGCTTCAATGTCAGTACACCCGTTCACAGTGTTGACCAGCGGAGGGCTTCAAATGCAGTACACCCGTTCACAGTGTAGACCAGCAGAGGGCTTCTATGTCAGTACACCCATATACAGTGTAGACCAGCGGAGGGCTTCAATGTCAGTACACACGTTTACAGTGTAGACCAGCGGAGGGCTTCAATGTCAGTACACCCGTTCACAGTGTAGACCAGCAGAGGGCTTCAATGTCAGTACACCCGTTCACAGTGTAGACCAGCGGAGGGCTTCAATGTCAGTACACCCGTTCACAGTGTTGACCAGCGGAGGGCTTCAAATGCAGTACACCCGTTCACAGTGTAGACCAGCAGTGGGCTTCAATGTCAGTACACCCGTTCACAGTGTAGACCAGCGGAGGGCTTCAATGTCAGTACACCCGTTAAAACAGGGTAGAACAGCGGAGGGCTTCAATGTCAGTACACCCGTTCACAGTGTTGACCAGCGGAGGGCTTCAAATGCAGTACACCCGTTCACAGTGTAGACCAGCAGAGGGCTTCAATGTCAGTACAGCCATTCACAGTGTAGACCAGCGGAGGGTTTCAATGTCTGTACACCCGTTCACAGTGTAGACCAGCGGAGGGCTTCAATGTCAGTACACCCGTTCACAGTGTAGACCAGCAGAGGGCTTCAATGTCAGTACACCCATTCACAGTGTAGACCAGCGGAGGGCTTCAATGTCAGTACACCCGTTCACAGTGTAACCAGCAGAGGGCTTCAATGTCAGTACATCCATTCACACAGTGTAGACCAGCGGAGGGCTTCAATGTCAGTACACCCGTTCACAGTGTAGACAAGCGGAGGGCTTCAATGTCAGTACACCCGTTCACAGTGTAGTCCAGCGGAGGGCTTCAATGTCAGTACACCCGTTCACACACTGTAGACCAGCGGAGACCTTCAATGTCAGAACACCCGTTCACAGTGTAGACCAGCGGAGGGCTTCAATGTCAGTACACCCGTTCACAGTGTAGACCAGCGGAGGGCTTCAATGTCAGTACACGCGTTCACAGTGTAGACCAGCGGAGGGCTTCAATGTCAGTACACCCGTTCAGAGTGTAGACCAGCAGAGGGCTTCAATGTCAGTACACCCGTTCACAGTGTAGACCAGCGGAGGGCTTCAATGTCAGTACACCCGTTCACAGTGTAGACCAGCGGAGGGCTTCAATGTCAGTACACCCGTTCAAACAGGGTAGAACAGCGGAGGGCTTCAATGTCAGTACACCCGTTCACAGTGTTGACCAGCGGAGGGCTTCAAATGCAGTACACCCGTTCACAGTGTAGACCAGCAGAGGGCTTCAATGTCAGTACAGCCATTCACAGTGTAGACCAGCGGAGGGTTTCAATGTCTGTACACCCGTTCACACTGTAGACCAGCGGAGGGCTTCAATGTCAGTACACCCGTTCACAGTGTAGACCAGCAGAGGGCTTCAATGTCAGTACACCCATTCACAGTGTAGACCAGCGGAGGGCTTCAATGTCAGTACACCCGTTCACAGTGTAGACCAGCGGAGGGCTTCAATGTCAGTACACCCGTTCACAGTGTAACCAGCAGAGGGCTTCAATGTCAGTACACCCATTCACACAGTGTAGACCAGCGGAGGGCTTCAATGTCAGTACACCCGTTCACAGTGTAGACCAGCGGAGGGCTTCAATGTCAGTACACCCGTTCACAGTGTAGTCCAGCGGAGGGCTTCAATGTCAGTACACCCGTTCACACACTGCAGACCAGCGGAGACCTTCAATGTCAGAACACCCGTTCACAGTGTAGACCAGCGGAGGGCTTCAATGTCAGTACACCCGTTCACAGTGTAGACCAGCGGAGGGCTTCAATGTCAGTACACCCGTTCACAGTGTAGACCAGCGGAGGGCTTCAATGTCAGTACACCCGTTCAGAGTGTAGACCAGCAGAGGGCTTCAATGTCAGTACACCCGTTCACAGTGTAGACCAGCGGAGGGCTTCAATGTCAGTACACCCGTTCACAGTGTAGACCAGCGGAGGGCTTCAATGTCAGTACACGCGTTCACAGTGTAGACCAGCGGAGGGCTTCAATGTCAGTACACCCGTTCACAGTGTAGACCAGCGGAGGGCTTCAATGTCAGTACACCCGTTCACAGTGTAGACCAGCAGAGGGCTTCAATATCAGTACACCCGTTCACAGTGTAGACCAGCGGAGGGCTTCAATGTCAGTACACCCATTCACACAGTGTTGACCAGCGGAGGGCTTCAATGTCAGTACACCCGTTCACAGTGTAGACCAGCGGAGGGCTTCAATGTCAGTACACCCATTCACAGTGTAGACCAGCAGAGGGCTTCAATGTCAGTACACCCGTTCACAGTGTAGACCAGCGGAGGGCTTCAATGTCAGTACACCCGTTCACAGTGTAGACCAGCGGAGGGCTTCAATGTCAGTACACCCATTCACACAGTGTAGACCAGCAGAGGGCTTCAAAGTCAGTACACCCGTTCACAGTGTAGACCAGCGGAGGGCTTCAATGTCAGTACACCCATTCACACAGTGTAGACCAGCGGAGGGCTTCAATGTCAGTACACCCGTTCACAGTGTAGACCAGCGGAGGGCTTCAATGTCAGTACACCCGTTGACAGTGTTGATCAGCGGAGGGCTTCAATGTCAGTGCACCCATTCACACAGTGTAGACCAGCAGAGGGCTTCAATGTCAGTACACCCGTTCAGAGTGTAGACCAGCAGAGGGCTTCAATGTCAGTACACCCGTTCACAGTGTAGACCAGCGGAGGGCTTCAATGTCAGTACACCCGTTCACAGTGTAGACCAGCGGAGGGCTTCAATGTCAGTACACCCGTTCAAACAGGGTAGAACAGCGGAGGGCTTCAATGTCAGTACACCCGTTCACAGTGTTGACCAGCGGAGGGCTTCAAATGCAGTACACCCGTTCACAGTGTAGACCAGCAGAGGGCTTCAATGTCAGTACAGCCATTCACAGTGTAGACCAGCGGAGGGATTCAATGTCTGTACACCCGTTCACAGTGTAGACCAGCGGAGGGCTTCAATGTCAGTACACCCGTTCACAGTGTAGACCAGCAGAGGGCTTCAATGTCAGTACACCCATTCACAGTGTAGACCAGCGGAGGGCTTCAATGTCAGTACACCCGTTCACAGTGTAGACCAGCGGAGGGCTTCAATGTCAGTACACCCGTTCACAGTGTAACCAGCAGAGGGCTTCAATGTCAGTACACCCATTCACACAGTGTAGACCAGCGGAGGGCTTCAATGTCAGTACACCCGTTCACAGTGTAGACCAGCGGAGGGCTTCAATGTCAGTACACCCGTTCACAGTGTAGTCCAGCGGAGGGCTTCAATGTCAGTACACCCGTTCACACACTGTAGACCAGCGGAGACCTTCAATGTCAGAACACCCGTTCACAGTGTAGACCAGCGGAGGGCTTCAATGTCAGTACACCCGTTCACAGTGTAGACCAGCGGAGGGCTTCAATGTCAGTACACCCGTTCACAGTGTAGACCAGCGGAGGGCTTCAATGTCAGTACACCCGTTCAGAGTGTAGACCAGCAGAGGGCTTCAATGTCAGTACACCCGTTCACAGTGTAGACCAGCGGAGGGCTTCAATGTCAGTACACCCGTTCACAGTGTAGACCAGCGGAGGGCTTCAATGTCAGTACACGCGTTCACAGTGTAGACCAGCGGAGGGCTTCAATGTCAGTACACCCGTTCACAGTGTAGACCAGCGGAGGGCTTCAATGTCAGTACACCCGTTCACAGTGTAGACCAGCAGAGGGCTTCAATATCAGTACACCCGTTCACAGTGTAGACCAGCGGAGGGCTTCAATGTCAGTACACCCATTCACACAGTGTTGACCAGCGGAGGGCTTCAATGTCAGTACACCCGTTCACAGTGTAGACCAGCGGAGGGCTTCAATGTCAGTACACCCATTCACAGTGTAGACCAGCAGAGGGCTTCAATGTCAGTACACCCGTTCACAGTGTAGACCAGCGGAGGGCTTCAATGTCAGTACACCCGTTCACAGTGTAGACCAGCGGAGGGCTTCAATGTCAGTACACCCATTCACACAGTGTAGACCAGCAGAGGGCTTCAAAGTCAGTACACCCGTTCACAGTGTAGACCAGCGGAGGGCTTCAATGTCAGTACACCCATTCACACAGTGTAGACCAGCGGAGGGCTTCAATGTCAGTACACCCGTTCACAGTGTAGACCAGCGGAGGGCTTCAATGTCAGTACACCCGTTGACAGTGTTGACCAGCGGAGGGCTTCAATGTCAGTGCACCCATTCACACAGTGTAGACCAGCAGAGGGCTTCAATGTCAGTACACCCATTCACAGTGTTGACCAGCAGAGGGCTTCAATGTCAATACACCCGTTCACAGTGTAGACCAGCGGAGGGCTTCAATGTCAGTACACCCGTTCACAGTGTAGTCCAGCGGAGGGCTTCAATTTCAGTACACCCGTTCACACACTGTAGACCAGCGGAGACCTTCAATGTCAGAACACCCGTTCACAGTGTAGACCAGCGGAGGGCTTCAATGTCAGTACACCCGTACACAGTGTAGACCAGCGGAGGGCTTCAATGTCAGTACACCCGTTCACAGTGTAGACCAGCGGAGGACTTCAATGTCAGTACACCCGTTCAGAGTGTAGACCAGCAGAGGGCTTCAATGTCAGTACACCCGTTCACAGTGTAGACCAGCGGAGGGCTTCAATGTCAGTACACCCGTTCACAGTGTAGACCAGCGGAGGGCTTCAATGTCAGTACACCCTTTCACAGTGTAGACCAGCAGAGGGCTTCAATATCAGTACACCCGTTCACAGTGTAGACCAGCGGAGGGCTTCAATGTCAGTACACCCATTCACACTGTGTTGACCAGCGGAGGACTTCAATGTCAGTACCCCCGTTCACAGTGTAGACCAGCGGAGGGCTTCAATGTCAGTACACCCATTCACAGTGTAGACCAGCAGAGGGCTTCAATGTCAGTACACCCGTTCACAGTGTAGACCAGCGGAGGGCTTCAATGTCAGTACACCCGTTCACAGTGTAGACCAGCGGAGGGCTTCAATGTCAGTACACCCATTCACACAGTGTAGACCAGCAGAGGGCTTCAAAGTCAGTACACCCGTTCACAGTGTAGACCAGCGGAGGGCTTCAATGTCAGTACACCCATTCACACAGTGTAGACCAGCGGAGGGCTTCAATGTCAGTACACCCGTTGACAGTGTTGACCAGCGGAGGGCTTCAATGTCAGTGCACCCATTCACACAGTGTAGACCAGCAGAGGGCTTCAATGTCAGTACACCCATTCACAGTGTTGACCAGCAGAGGGCTTCAATGTCAATACACCCGTTCACAGTGTAGACCAGCTGAGGGCTTCAATGTCAGTACACCCATTCACACAGTGTAGACCAGCGGAGGGCTTCATTGTCAGTACACCCGTTCACAGTGTTGACAAGCGGAGGGCTTCAATGTCAGTACACCCGTTCACAGTGTAGACCAGCGGAGGGCTTCAATGTCAGTACACCCATTCACACAGTGTAGACCAGCGGAGGGCTTCAATGTCAGTACATCCATTCACACAGTGTAGACCAGCAGAGGGCTTCAATGTCAGTACACCCGTTCACAGTGTTGACCAGCAGAGGGCTTCAATGTCAATACACCCGTTCACAGTGTAGACCAGCGGAGGGCTTCAATGTCAGTACACCAGTTCACAGTGTAGACCAGCGGAGGGCTTCAAATGCAGTACACCCGTTCACAGTGTAGACCAGCAGAGGGCTTCAATGTCAGTACACCCATTCACAGTGTAGACCAGCGGAGGGCTTCAATGTCATTACACCCGTTCACACAGTGTAGACCAGCGGAGGGCTTCAATGTCAGTACACCCATTTACAGTGTAGACCAGCGGAGGGCTTCAATGTCAGTACACCGGTTCTCACAGTGTAGACAAGCAGAGGGCTTCAATGTCAGTACACCCGTTCACACAGTGTAGACCAGCGGAGGGCTTCAATGTCAGTACACCCGTTCACGTGTAGACCAGCGGAGGGCTTCAATGTCAGTACACCCGTTCACAGTGTAGACTCGCAGAGGGCTTCAATGTCAGTACACCCGTTCACAGTGTAGACCAGCGGAGGGCTTCAATGTCAGTACACCCGTTCACAGTGTTGACCAGCGGAGGGCTTCAAATGCAGTACACCCGTTCACAGTGTAGACCAGCAGTGGGCTTCAATGTCAGTACACCCGTTCACAGTTTAGACCAGCGGAGGGCTTCAATGTCAGTACACCCGTTCACAGTGTTGACCAGCGGAGGGCTTCAAATGCAGTACACCCGTTCACAGTGTAGACCAGCAGTGGGCTTCAATGTCAGTACACCCGTTCACAGTGTAGACCAGCGGAGGGCTTCAATGTCAGTACACCCGTTCACAGTGTTGACCAGCGGAGGGCTTCAATGTCATTACACCCGTTCACACAGTGTAGACCAGCGGAGGGCTTCAATGTCAGTACACCCATTCACAGTGTAGACCAGCGGAGGGCTTCAATGTCAGTACACCCGTTCACAGTGTTGACCAGCAGAGGGCTTCAATGTCAATAAACCCGTTCACAGTGTAGACCAGCGGAGGGCTTCAATGTCAGTACACCAGTTCACAGTGTAGACCAGCGGAGGGCTTCAAATGCAGTACACCCGTTCACAGTGTAGACCAGCAGAGGGCTTCAATGTCAGTACACCCATTCACAGTGTAGACCAGCGGAGGGCTTCAATGTCATTACACCCGTTCACACAGTGTAGACCAGCGGAGGGCTTCAATGTCAGTACACCCATTCACAGTGTAGACCAGCGGAGGGCTTCAATGTCAGTACACCGGTTCTCACAGTGTAGACAAGCAGAGGGCTTCAATGTCAGTACACCCTTTCACACAGTGTAGACCAGCGGAGGGCTTCAATGTCAGTACACCCGTTCACAGTGTAGACCAGCGGAGGGCTTCAATGTCAGTACACCCGTTCACAGTGTAGACTCGCAGAGGGCTTCAATGTCAGTACACCCGTTCACAGTGTAGACCAGCGGAGGGCTTCAATGTCAGTACACCCGTTCACAGTGTTGACCGGCGGAGGGCTTCAAATGCAGTACACCCGTTCACAGTGTAGACCAGCAGTGGGCTTCAATGTCAGTACACCCGTTCACAGTGTAGACCAGCGGAGGGCTTCAATGTCAGTACACCCGTTCACAGTGTTGACCAGCGGAGCGCTTCAAATGCAGTACACCCGTTCACAGTATAGACCAGCAGTGGGCTTCAATCTCAGTACACCCATTCACACAGTGTAGACCAGCGGAGGGCTTCAATGTCAGTACACCCGTTCACAGTGTAGACCAGCAGAGGGCTTCAATGTCAGTACACCCGTTCACAGTATTGACCAGCAGAGGGCTTCAATGTCAATACACCCGTTCACAGTGTAGACCAGCGGAGGGTTTCAATGTCAGTACACCAGTTCACAGTGTAGACCAGCGGAGGGCTTCAATGTCAGTACACCCGTTCACAGTGTAGACCAGCAGAGGGCTTCAATGTCAGTACACCCATTCACAGTGTAGACCAGCGGAGGGCTTCAATGTCAGTACACACATTCACACAGTGTAGACCAGCAGAGGGAATCAATGTCAGTACACCCGTTCACACAGTGTAGACCAGCAGAGGGCTTCAATGTCAGTACACCCGTTCACAGTGTAGACCAGCAGAGGGCTTCAATGTCAGTACACCCGTTCACAGTGTAGACCAGCGGAGGGCTTCAATGTCAGTACACCCGTTCACAGTGTAGACCAGCGGAGGGCTTCAATGTCAGTACACCCATTCACAGTGTAGACCAGCGGAGGGCTTCAATGTCAGTACACCCGTTCACAGTGTTGACCAGCGGAGGGCTCCAATGTCAGTACACCCGTTCACAGTGTAGACCAGCAGAGGGCTTCAATGTCAGTACACCCATTCACAGTGTTGACCAGCAGAGGGCTTCAATGTCAATACACGCGTTCACAGTGTAGACCAGCGGAGGGCTTCAATTTCAGTACACCAGTTCACAGTGTAGACCAGCGGAGGGCTTCAAATGCAGTACACCCGTTCACAGTGTAGACCAGCGGAGGGCTTCAACGTCAGTACACCCGTTCACACAGTGTTGACCAGCGGAGGGGTTCAATGTCAGTACACCCGTTCACAGTGTAGACCAGCGGAGGGCTTCAATGTCAGCACACCCGTTCACAGTGTTGACCAGCGGAGGGCTTCAATGTCAGCGCACCCGTTCACAGTGTTGACCAGTGCAGGGCTTCAATGTCAGCACACCCGTTCACAGTGTAGACCAGCGGAGGGCTTCAATGTCAGCACACCCGTTCACAGTGTAGACCAGCGGAGGGCTTCAATGTCAGTACACCCATTCACAGTGTTGACCAGCGGAGGGCTTCAATGTCAGTACACCCATTCACACAGTGTAGACCAGCGGAGGGCTTCAATGTCAGTACACCCGTTCACAGTGTAGACCAGCAGAGGGCTTCAATGTCAGTACACCCGTTCACAGTGTAGACCAGCGGAGGGCTTCAATGTCAGTACACCCGTTCACAGTGTTGACCAGCGGAGGGCTTCAAATGCAGTACACCCGTTCACAGTGTAGACCAGCAGAGGGCTTCAATGTCAGTAAACCCGTTCACAGTGTAGACCAGCGGAGGGCTTCAATGTCAGTACAACCGTTCACAGTGTTGACCAGCGGATGGCTTCAATGTCAGTAAACCCGTTCACAGTGTAGACCAGCGGAGGGCTTCAATTTCAGTACACCCGTTCACAGTGTTGACCAGCGGAGGGCTTCAAATGCAGTACACCCGTTCACAGTGTAGACCAGCAGTGGGCTTCAATGTCAGTACACCCGTTCACAGTGTAGACCAGCGGAGGGCTTCAATGTCAGTACACCCGTTCACACAGTGTTGACCAGCGGAGGGCTTCAATGTCAGTACACCCATTCACACAGTGTAGACCAGCGGAGGGCTTCAATGTCAGTACACCCGTTCACAGTGTAGACCAGCAGAGGGCTTCAATGTCAGTACACCCGTTCACAGTGTAGACCAGCGGAGGGCTTCAATGTCAGTACACCCGTTCACAGTGTTGACCAGCGGAGGGCTTCAAATGCAGTACACCCGTTCACAGTGTAGACCAGCAGAGGGCTTCAATGTCAGTACACCCATTCACACAATGTAGACCAGCAGAGGGATTCAATGTCAGTACACCCGTTCACACAGTGTAGACCAGCAGAGGGCTTCAATGTCAGTACACCCGTTCACAGTGTAGACCAGCAGAGGGCTTCAATGTCAGTAAACCCGTTCACAGTGTAGACCAGCGGAGGGCTTCAATGTCAGTACACCCGTTCACAGTGTAGACCAGCAGAGGGCTTCAATGTCAGTAAACCCGTTCACAGTGTAGACCAGCGGAGGGCTTCAATGTCAGTACACCCGTTCACAGTGTTGACCAGCGGAGGGCTTCAAATGCAGTACACCCGTTCACAGTGTAGACCAGCAGTGGGCTTCAATGTCAGTACACCCGTTCACAGTGTAGCCCAGCGGAGGGCTTCAATGTCAGTACACCCGTTCACACAGGGTAGAACAGCGGAGGGCTTCAATGTCAGTACACCCGTTCACAGTGTTGACCAGCGGAGGGCTTCAAATGCAGTACACCCGTTCACAGTGTAGACCAGCAGAGGGCTTCAATGTCAGTACAGCCATTCACAGTGTAGACCAGCACAGGGTTTCAATGTCTGTACACCCGTTCACAGTGTAGACCAGCGGAGGGCTTCAATGTCAGTACACCCGTTCACAGTGTAGACCAGCAGAGGGCTTCAATGTCAGTACACCCATTCACAGTGTAGACCAGCGGAGGGCTTCAATGTCAGTACACCCGTTCACAGTGTAGACCAGCGGAGGGCTTCAATGTCAGTACACCCGTTCACAGTGTAACCAGCAGAGGGCTTCAATGTCAGTACACCCATTCACACAGTGTAGACCAGCGGAGGGCTTCAATGTCAGTACACCCGTTCACAGTGTAGACCAGCGGAGGGCTTCAATGTCAGTACACCCGTTCACAGTGTTGACCAGCGGAGGGCTTCAATGTCATTACACCCGTTCACACAGTGTAGACCAGCGGAGGGCTTCAATGTCAGTACACCCATTCACAGTGTAGACCAGCGGAGGGCTTCAATGTCAGTACACCCGTTCACAGTGTTGACCAGCAGAGGGCTTCAATGTCAATAAACCCGTTCACAGTGTAGACCAGCGGAGGGCTTCAATGTCAGTACACCAGTTCACAGTGTAGACCAGCGGAGGGCTTCAAATGCAGTACACCCGTTCACAGTGTAGACCAGCAGAGGGCTTCAATGTCAGTACACCCATTCACAGTGTAGACCAGCGGAGGGCTTCAATGTCATTACACCCGTTCACACAGTGTAGACCAGCGGAGGGCTTCAATGTCAGTACACCCATTCACAGTGTAGACCAGCGGAGGGCTTCAATGTCAGTACACCGGTTCTCACAGTGTAGACAAGCAGAGGGCTTCAATGTCAGTACACCCGTTCACACAGTGTAGACCAGCGGAGGGCTTCAATGTCAGTACACCCGTTCACAGTGTAGACCAGCGGAGGGCTTCAATGTCAGTACACCCGTTCACAGTGTAGACTCGCAGAGGGCTTCAATGTCAGTACACCCGTTCACAGTGTAGACCAGCGGAGGGCTTCAATGTCAGTACACCCGTTCACAGTGTTGACCGGCGGAGGGCTTCAAATGCAGTACACCCGTTCACAGTGTAGACCAGCAGTGGGCTTCAATGTCAGTACACCCGTTCACAGTGTAGACCAGCGGAGGGCTTCAATGTCAGTACACCCGTTCACAGTGTTGACCAGCGGAGCGCTTCAAATGCAGTACACCCGTTCACAGTATAGACCAGCAGTGGGCTTCAATCTCAGTACACCCATTCACACAGTGTAGACCAGCGGAGGGCTTCAATGTCAGTACACCCGTTCACAGTGTAGACCAGCAGAGGGCTTCAATGTCAGTACACCCGTTCACAGTATTGACCAGCAGAGGGCTTCAATGTCAATACACCCGTTCACAGTGTAGACCAGCGGAGGGTTTCAATGTCAGTACACCAGTTCACAGTGTAGACCAGCGGAGGGCTTCAATGTCAGTACACCCGTTCACAGTGTAGACCAGCAGAGGGCTTCAATGTCAGTACACCCATTCACAGTGTAGACCAGCGGAGGGCTTCAATGTCAGTACACACATTCACACAGTGTAGACCAGCAGAGGGAATCAATGTCAGTACACCCGTTCACACAGTGTAGACCAGCAGAGGGCTTCAATGTCAGTACACCCGTTCACAGTGTAGACCAGCAGAGGGCTTCAATGTCAGTACACCCGTTCACAGTGTAGACCAGCGGAGGGCTTCAATGTCAGTACACCCGTTCACAGTGTAGACCAGCGGAGGGCTTCAATGTCAGTACACCCATTCACAGTGTAGACCAGCGGAGGGCTTCAATGTCAGTACACCCGTTCACAGTGTTGACCAGCGGAGGGCTCCAATGTCAGTACACCCGTTCACAGTGTAGACCAGCAGAGGGCTTCAATGTCAGTACACCCATTCACAGTGTTGACCAGCAGAGGGCTTCAATGTCAATACACGCGTTCACAGTGTAGACCAGCGGAGGGCTTCAATTTCAGTACACCAGTTCACAGTGTAGACCAGCGGAGGGCTTCAAATGCAGTACACCCGTTCACAGTGTAGACCAGCGGAGGGCTTCAACGTCAGTACACCCGTTCACACAGTGTTGACCAGCGGAGGGGTTCAATGTCAGTACACCCGTTCACAGTGTAGACCAGCGGAGGGCTTCAATGTCAGCACACCCGTTCACAGTGTTGACCAGCGGAGGGCTTCAATGTCAGCACACCCGTTCACAGTGTTGACCAGTGCAGGGCTTCAATGTCAGCACACCCGTTCACAGTGTAGACCAGCGGAGGGCTTCAATGTCAGCACACCCGTTCACAGTGTAGACCAGCGGAGGGCTTCAATGTCAGTACACCCATTCACAGTGTTGACCAGCGGAGGGCTTCAATGTCAGTACACCCATTCACACAGTGTAGACCAGCGGAGGGCTTCAATGTCAGTACACCCGTTCACAGTGTAGACCAGCAGAGGGCTTCAATGTCAGTACACCCGTTCACAGTGTAGACCAGCGGAGGGCTTCAATGTCAGTACACCCGTTCACAGTGTTGACCAGCGGAGGGCTTCAAATGCAGTACACCCGTTCACAGTGTAGACCAGCAGAGGGCTTCAATGTCAGTAAACCCGTTCACAGTGTAGACCAGCGGAGGGCTTCAATGTCAGTACAACCGTTCACAGTGTTGACCAGCGGATGGCTTCAATGTCAGTAAACCCGTTCACAGTGTAGACCAGCGGAGGGCTTCAATTTCAGTACACCCGTTCACAGTGTTGACCAGCGGAGGGCTTCAAATGCAGTACACCCGTTCACAGTGTAGACCAGCAGTGGGCTTCAATGTCAGTACACCCGTTCACAGTGTAGACCAGCGGAGGGCTTCAATGTCAGTACACCCGTTCACACAGTGTTGACCAGCGGAGGGCTTCAATGTCAGTACACCCATTCACACAGTGTAGACCAGCGGAGGGCTTCAATGTCAGTACACCCGTTCACAGTGTAGACCAGCAGAGGGCTTCAATGTCAGTACACCCGTTCACAGTGTAGACCAGCGGAGGGCTTCAATGTCAGTACACCCGTTCACAGTGTTGACCAGCGGAGGGCTTCAAATGCAGTACACCCGTTCACAGTGTAGACCAGCAGAGGGCTTCAATGTCAGTACACCCATTCACACAGTGTAGACCAGCAGAGGGATTCAATGTCAGTACACCCGTTCACACAGTGTAGACCAGCAGAGGGCTTCAATGTCAGTACACCCGTTCACAGTGTAGACCAGCAGAGGGCTTCAATGTCAGTAAACCCGTTCACAGTGTAGACCAGCGGAGGGCTTCAATGTCAGTACACCCGTTCACAGTGTAGACCAGCAGAGGGCTTCAATGTCAGTAAACCCGTTCACAGTGTAGACCAGCGGAGGGCTTCAATGTCAGTACACCCGTTCACAGTGTTGACCAGCGGAGGGCTTCAAATGCAGTACACCCGTTCACAGTGTAGACCAGCAGTGGGCTTCAATGTCAGTACACCCGTTCACAGTGTAGCCCAGCGGAGGGCTTCAATGTCAGTACACCCGTTCACACAGGGTAGAACAGCGGAGGGCTTCAATGTCAGTACACCCGTTCACAGTGTTGACCAGCGGAGGGCTTCAAATGCAGTACACCCGTTCACAGTGTAGACCAGCAGAGGGCTTCAATGTCAGTACAGCCATTCACAGTGTAGACCAGCACAGGGTTTCAATGTCTGTACACCCGTTCACAGTGTAGACCAGCGGAGGGCTTCAATGTCAGTACACCCGTTCACAGTGTAGACCAGCAGAGGGCTTCAATGTCAGTACACCCATTCACAGTGTAGACCAGCGGAGGGCTTCAATGTCAGTACACCCGTTCACAGTGTAGACCAGCGGAGGGCTTCAATGTCAGTACACCCGTTCACAGTGTAACCAGCAGAGGGCTTCAATGTCAGTACACCCATTCACACAGTGTAGACCAGCGGAGGGCTTCAATGTCAGTACACCCGTTCACAGTGTAGACCAGCGGAGGGCTTCAATGTCAGTACACCCGTTCACAGTGTAGTCCAACGGAGGTCTTCAATGTCAGTACACCGGTTCACACACTGTAGACCAGCGGAGACCTTCAATGTCAGTACACCCGTTCACAGTGTAGACCAGCGGAGGGCTTCAATGTCAGTACACCCGTTCACAGTGTAGACCAGCGGAGAGCTTCAATGTCAGTACACCCGTTCACAGTGTAGACCAGTGGAGGGCTTCAATGTCAGTACACCCGTTCAGAGTGTAGACCAGCAGAGGGCTTCAATGTCAGTACACCCGTTCACAGTGTAGACCAGCGGAGGGCTTCAATGTGAGTACACCCGTTCACAGTGTAGACCAGCGGAGGGCTTCAATGTCAGTACACCCGTTCACAGTGTAGACCAGCGGAGGCTTTCAATGTCAGTACACCCGTTCACAGTGTAGACCAGCGGAGGGCTTCAATGTCAGTACACCCGTTCACAGTGTAGACCAGCAGAGGGCTTCAATATCAGTACACCCGTTCACAGTGTAGACCAGCGGAGGGCTTCAATGTCAGTACACCCATTCACACAGTGTTGACCAGCGGAGGGCTTCAATGTCAGTACACCCGTTCACAGTGTAGACCAGCGGAGGGCTTCAATGTCAGTACACCCATTCACAGTGTAGACCAGCAGAGGGCTTCAATGTCAGTATACCCGTTCACAGTGTAGACCAGCGGAGGGCTTCAATGTCAGTACACCCGTTCACAGTGTAGATCAGCGGAGGGCTTCAATGTCAGTACACCCATTCACACAGTGTAGACCAGCAGAGGGCTTCAAAGTCAGTACACCCGTTCACAGTGTAGACCAGCGGAGGGCTTCAATGTCAGTACACCCATTCACACAGTGTAGACCAGCGGAGGGCTTCAATGTCAGTACACCCGTTCACAGTGTAGACCAGCGGAGGGCTTCAATGTCAGTACACCCGTTGACAGTGTTGACCAGCGGAGGGCTTCAATGTCAGTACACCCATTCACACAGTGTAGACCAGCAGAGGGCTTCAATGTCAGTACACCCATTCACAGTGTTGACCAGCAGAGGGCTTCAATGTCAATACACCCGTTCACAGTGTAGACCAGCTGAGGGCTTCAATGTCAGTACACCCATTCACACAGTGTAAACCAGCGGAGGGCTTCAATGTCAGTACACCCGTTCACAGTGTTGACAAGCGGAGGGCTTCAATGTCAGTACACCCGTTCACAGTGTAGACCAGCGGAGGGCTTCAATGTCAGTACACACATTCACACAGTGTAGACCAGCGGAGGGCTTCAATGTCAGTACATCCATTAACACAGTGTAGACCAGCAGAGGGCTTCAATGTCAGTACACCCGTTCACAGTGTTGACCAGCAGAGGGCTTCAATGTCAATACACCCGTTCACAGTGTAGACCAGCGGAGGGCTTCAATGTCAGTACACCAGTTCACAGTGTAGACCAGCGGAGGGCTTCAAATGCAGTACACCCGTTCACAGTGTAGACCAGCAGAGGGCTTCAATGTCAGTACACCCATTCACAGTGTAGACCAGCGGAGGGCTTCAATGTCATTACACCCGTTCACACAGTGTAGACCAGCGGAGGGCTTCAAATGCAGTACACCCGTTCACAGTGTAGACCAGCGGAGGGCTTCAATGTCAGTACACCCATTCACAGTGTAGACCAGCGGAGGGCTTCAATGTCAGTACACCGGTTCTCACAGTTTAGACCAGCGGAGGGCTTCAATGTCAGTACACCCGTTCACAGTGTAGACCAGCGGAGGGCTTCAATGTCAGTACACCCGTTCACAGTGTTGACCAGTGGAGTGTTTCAAATGCAGTACACCCGTTCACAGTGTAGACCAGCAGTGGGCTTCAATGTCAGTACACCCGTTCACAGTGTAGACCAGCGGAGGGCTTCAATGTCAGTACACCCGTTCACACAGGGTAGAACAGCGGAGGGCTTCAATGTCAGTACACCCGTTCACAGTGTTGACCAGCGGAGGGCTTCAAATGCAGTACACCCGTTCACAGTGTAGACCAGCAGAGGGCTTCAATGTCAGTACAGCCATTCACAGTGTAGACCAGCGGAGGGTTTCAATGTCTGTACACCCGTTCACAGTGTAGACCAGCGGAGGGCTTCAATGTCAGTACACCCGCTCACAGTGTAGACCAGCAGAGGGCTTCAATGTCAGTACACCCATTCACAGTGTAGACCAGCGGAGGGCTTCAATGTCAGTACACCCGTTCACAGTGTAGACCAGCGGAGGGCTTCAATGTCAGTACACCCGTTCACAGTGTAACCAGCAGAGGGCTTCAATGTCAGTACACCCATTCACACAGTGTAGACCAGCGGAGGGCTTCAATGTCAGTACACCCGTTCACAGTGTAGACCAGCGGAGGGCTTCAATGTCAGTACACCCGTTCACAGTGTAGTCCAGCGGAGGGCTTCAATGTCAGTACACCGGTTCACACACTGTAGACCAGCGGAGACCTTCAATGTCAGTACACCCGTTCACAGTGTAGACCAGCGGAGGGCTTCAATGTCAGTACACCCGTTCACAGTGTAGACCAGCGGAGGGCTTCAATGTCAGTACACCCGTTCACAGTGTAGTCCAGTGGAGGGCTTCAATGTCAGTACACCCGTTCAGAGTGTAGACCAGCAGAGGGCTTCAATGTCAGTACACCCGTTCACAGTGTAGACCAGCGGAGGGCTTCAATGTGAGTACACCCGTTCACAGTGTAGACCAGCGGAGGGCTTCAATGTCAGTACACCCGTTCACAGTGTAGACCAGCGGAGGCCTTCAATGTCAGTACACCCGTTCACAGTGTAGACCAGCGGAGGGCTTCAATGTCAGTACACCCTTTCACAGTGTAGACCAGCAGAGGGCTTCAATATCAGTACACCCGTTCACAGTGTAGACCAGCGGAGGCCTTCAATGTCAGTACACCCATTCACACAGTGTTGACCAGCGGAGGGCTTCAATGTCAGTACACCCGTTCACAGTGTAGACCAGCGGAGGGCTTCAATGTCAGTACACCCATTCACAGTGTAGACCAGCAGAGGGCTTCAATGTCAGTAAACCCGTTCACAGTGTAGACCAGCGGAGGGCTTCAATGTCAGTACACCCGTTCACAGTGTAGACCAGCGGAGGGCTTCAATATCAGTACACCCATTCACACAGTGTAGACCAGCAGAGGGCTTCAAAGTCAGTACACCCGTTCACAGTGTAGACCAGCGGAGGGCTTCAATGTCAGTACACCCGTTCACAGTGTTGACAAGCGGAGGGCTTCAATGTCAGTACACCCGTTCACAGTGTAGACCAGCGGAGGGCTTCAATGTCAGTACACCCATTCACACAGTGTAGACCAGCGGAGGGCTTCAATGTCAGTACATACATTCACACAGTGTAGACCAGCAGAGGGCTTCAATGTCAGTACACCCGTTCACAGTGTTGACCAGCAGAGGGCTTCAATGTCAATACACCCGTTCACAGTGTAGACCAGCGGAGGGCTTCAATGTCAGTACACCAGTACACAGTGTAGATCAGCGGAGGGCTTCAAATGCAGTACACCCGTTCACAGTGTAGACCGGCAGAGGGCTTCAATGTCAGTACACCCATTCACAGTGTAGACCAGCGGAGGGCTTCAATGTCATTACACCCGTTCACACAGTGTAGACCAGCGGAGGGCTTCAAATGCAGTATACCCGTTCACAGTGTAGACCAGCGGAGGGCTTCAATGTCAGTACACCCATTCACAGTGTAGACCAGCGGAGGGCTTCAATGTCAGTACACCGGTTCTCACAGTGTAGACCAGCGGAGGGCTTCAATGTCAGTACACCCGTTCACAGTGTTGACCAGCGGAGGGCTTCAATATCAGTACACCCGTTCACAGTGTAGACCAGCGGAGGGCTTCAATGTCAGTACACCCGTTCACAGTGTAGAACAGCAGAGGGCTTCAATGTCAGTACACCCATTCACAGTGTAGACCAGCGGAGGGCTTCAATGTCAGTACACCCATTCACACAGTGTAGACCAGCGGACGGCTTCAATGTCAGTACACCCGTTCACACAGTGTAGACCAGCGGAGGGCTTCAATGACAGTACACCCGTTCACAGTGTAGACCAGCAGAGGGCTTCAATGTCAGTACACCCGTTCACAGTGTAGACCAGCAGAGGGCTTCAATGTCAGTACACCCATTCACAGTGTAGACCAGCGGAGGGCTTCAATGTCAGTACACCCATTCACACAGTGTAGACCAGCAGAGGGCTTCAATGTCAGTACACCCGTTCACACAGTTTAGACCAGCGGAGGGCTTCAATGTCAGTACACCCGTTCACAGTGTAGACCGGCAGAGGGCTTCAAAGTCAGTACACCCGTTCACAGTGTAGACCAGCGGAGGGCTTCAATGTCAGTACACCCGTTCACAGTGTAGACCAGCGTAGTGCTTCAATGTCAGTACACCCAATCACAGTGTAGACCAGCGGAGGGCTTCAATCTCAGTACACCCGTTCACAGTGTTGACCAGCGGAGGGCTTCAATGTCAGTACACCCGTTCACACTGTAGACCAGCGGAGGGCTTCAATGTCAGCACACCCGTTCACAGTATTGACCAGCGCAGGGCTTCAATGTCAGCACACCCGTTCACAGTGTAGACCAGCGGAGGGCTTCAATGTCAGTACACCCGTTCACAGTGTAGACCAGCGGAGGGCTTCAATGTCAGCACACCCGTTCACAGTGTTGACCAGTGCAGGGCTTCAATGTCAGCACACCCGTTCACAGTGTAGACCAGCGGAGGGCTTCAATGTCAGCACACCCGTTCACAGTGTAGACCAGCGGAGGGCTTCAATGTCAGTACACCCATTCACAGTGTTGACCAGCGGAGGGCTTCAATGTCAGTACACCCATTCACACAGTGTAGACCAGCGGAGGGCTTCAATGTCAGTACACCCGCTCACAGTGTAGACCAGCAGAGGGCTTCAACGTCAGTACACCCGTTCACACAGTGTTGACCAGCGGAGGGGTTCAATGTCAGTACACCCGTTCACAGTGTAGACCAGCGGAGGGCTTCAATGTCAGCACACCCGTTCACAGTGTTGACCAGCGGAGGGCTTCAATGTCAGCACACCCGTTCACAGTGTTGACCAGTGCAGGGCTTCAATGTCAGCACACCCGTTCACAGTGTAGACCAGCGGAGGGCTTCAATGTCAGCACACCCGTTCACAGTGTAGACCAGCGGAGGGCTTCAATGTCAGTACACCCATTCACAGTGTTGACCAGCGGAGGGCTTCAATGTCAGTACACCCATTCACACAGTGTAGACCAGCGGAGGGCTTCAATGTCAGTACACCCGTTCACAGTGTAGACCAGCAGAGGGCTTCAATGTCAGTACACCCGTTCACAGTGTAGACCAGCGGAGGGCTTCAATGTCAGTACACCCGTTCACAGTGTTGACCAGCGGAGGGCTTCAAATGCAGTACACCCGTTCACAGTGTAGACCAGCAGAGGGCTTCAATGTCAGTAAACCCGTTCACAGTGTAGACCAGCGGAGGGCTTCAATGTCAGTACAACCGTTCACAGTGTTGACCAGCGGAGGGCTTCAATGTCAGTAAACCCGTTCACAGTGTAGACCAGCGGAGGGCTTCAATGTCAGTACACCCGTTCACAGTGTTGACCAGCGGAGGGCTTCAAATGCAGTACACCCGTTCACAGTGTAGACCAGCAGTGGGCTTCAATGTCAGTACACCCGTTCACAGTGTAGACCAGCGGAGGGCTTCAATGTCAGTACACCCGTTCACACAGTGTTGACCAGCGGAGGGCTTCAATGTCAGTACACCCATTCACACAGTGTAGACCAGCGGAGGGCTTCAATGTCAGTACACCCGTTCACAGTGTAGACCAGCAGAGGGCTTCAATGTCAGTACACCCGTTCACAGTGTAGACCAGCGGAGGGCTTCAATGTCAGTACACCCGTTCACAGTGTTGACCAGCGGAGGGCTTCAAATGCAGTACACCCGTTCACAGTGTAGACCAGCAGAGGGCTTCAATGTCAGTACACCCATTCACACAGTGTAGACCAGCAGAGGGATTCAATGTCAGTACACCCGTTCACACAGTGTAGACCAGCAGAGGGCTTCAATGTCAGTACACCCGTTCACAGTGTAGACCAGCAGAGGGCTTCAATGTCAGTAAACCCGTTCACAGTGTAGACCAGCGGAGGGCTTCAATGTCAGTACACCCGTTCACAGTGTAGACCAGCAGAGGGCTTCAATGTCAGTAAACCCGTTCACAGTGTAGACCAGCGGAGGGCTTCAATGTCAGTACACCCGTTCACAGTGTTGACCAGCGGAGGGCTTCAAATGCAGTACACCCGTTCACAGTGTAGACCAGCAGTGGGCTTCAATGTCAGTACACCCGTTCACAGTGTAGACCAGCGGAGGGCTTCAATGTCAGTACACCCGTTCACACAGGGTAGAACAGCGGAGGGCTTCAATGTCAGTACACCCGTTCACAGTGTTGACCAGCGGAGGGCTTCAAATGCAGTACACCCGTTCACAGTGTAGACCAGCAGAGGGCTTCAATGTCAGTACAGCCATTCACAGTGTAGACCAGCACAGGGTTTCAATGTCTGTACACCCGTTCACAGTGTAGACCAGCGGAGGGCTTCAATGTCAGTACACCCGTTCACAGTGTAGACCAGCAGAGGGCTTCAATGTCAGTACACCCATTCACAGTGTAGACCAGCGGAGGGCTTCAATGTCAGTACACCCGTTCACAGTGTAGACCAGCGGAGGGCTTCAATGTCAGTACACCCGTTCACAGTGTAACCAGCAGAGGGCTTCAATGTCAGTACACCCATTCACACAGTGTAGACCAGCGGAGGGCTTCAATGTCAGTACATCCATTAACACAGTGTAGACCAGCAGAGGGCTTCAATGTCAGTACACCCGTTCACAGTGTTGACCAGCAGAGGGCTTCAATGTCAATACACCCGTTCACAGTGTAGACCAGCGGAGGGCTTCAATGTCAGTACACCAGTTCACTGTGTAGACCAGCGGAGGGCTTCAAATGCAGTACACCCGTTCACAGTGTAGACCAGCAGAGGGCTTCAATGTCAGTACACCCATTCACAGTGTAGACCAGCGGAGGGCTTCAATGTCATTACACCCGTTCACACAGTGTAGACCAGCGGAGGGCTTCAAATGCAGTACACCCGTTCACAGTGTAGACCAGCGGAGGGCTTCAATGTCAGTACACCCATTCACAGTGTAGACCAGCGGAGGGCTTCAATGTCAGTACACCGGTTCTCACAGTTTAGACCAGCGGAGGGCTTCAATGTCAGTACACCCGTTCACAGTGTAGACCAGCGGAGGGCTTCAATGTCAGTACACCCGTTCACAGTGTTGACCAGTGGAGTGTTTCAAATGCAGTACACCCGTTCACAGTGTAGACCAGCAGTGGGCTTCAATGTCAGTACACCCGTTCACAGTGTAGACCAGCGGAGGGCTTCAATGTCAGTACACCCGTTCACACAGGGTAGAACAGCGGAGGGCTTCAATGTCAGTACACCCGTTCACAGTGTTGACCAGCGGAGGGCTTCAAATGCAGTACACCCGTTCACAGTGTAGACCAGCAGAGGGCTTCAATGTCAGTACAGCCATTCACAGTGTAGACCAGCGGAGGGTTTCAATGTCTGTACACCCGTTCACAGTGTAGACCAGCGGAGGGCTTCAATGTCAGTACACCCGCTCACAGTGTAGACCAGCAGAGGGCTTCAATGTCAGTACACCCATTCACAGTGTAGACCAGCGGAGGGCTTCAATGTCAGTACACCCGTTCACAGTGTAGACCAGCGGAGAGCTTCAATGTCAGTACACCCGTTCACAGTGTAACCAGCAGAGGGCTTCAATGTCAGTACACCCATTCACACAGTGTAGACCAGCGGAGGGCTTCAATGTCAGTACACCCGTTCACAGTGTAGACCAGCGGAGGGCTTCAATGTCAGTACACCCGTTCACAGTGTAGTCCAGCGGAGGGCTTCAATGTCAGTACACCGGTTCACACACTGTAGACCAGCGGTGACCTTCAATGTCAGTACACCCGTTCACAGTGTAGACCAGTGGAGGGCTTCAATGTCAGTACACCCGTTCACAGTGTAGACCAGCGGAGGGCTTCAATGTCAGTACACCCGTTCACAGTGTAGACCAGTGGAGGGCTTCAATGTCAGTACACCCGTTCAGAGTGTAGACCAGCAGAGGGCTTCAATGTCAGTACACCCGTTCACAGTGTAGACCAGCGGAGGGCTTCAATGTGAGTACACCCGTTCACAGTGTAGACCAGCGGAGGGCTTCAATGTCAGTACACCCGTTCACAGTGTAGACCAGCGGAGGCCTTCAATGTCAGTACACCCGTTCACAGTGTAGACCAGCGGAGGGCTTCAATGTCAGTACACCCTTTCACAGTGTAGACCAGCAGAGGGCTTCAATATCAGTACACCCGTTCACAGTGTAGACCAGCGGAGGGCTTCAATGTCAGTACACCCATTCACACAGTGTTGACCAGCGGAGGGCTTCAATGTCAGTACACCCGTTCACAGTGTAGACCAGCGGAGGGCTTCAATGTCAGTACACCCATTCACAGTGTAGACCAGCAGAGGGCTTCAATGTCAGTAAACCCGTTCACAGTGTAGACCAGCGGAGGGCTTCAATGTCAGTACACCCGTTCACAGTGTAGACCAGCGGAGGGCTTCAATATCAGTACACCCATTCACACAGTGTAGACCAGCAGAGGGCTTCAAAGTCAGTACACCCGTTCACAGTGTAGACCAGCGGGGGGCTTCAATGTCAGTACACCCGTTCACAGTGTTGACAAGCGGAGGGCTTCAATGTCAGTACACCCGTTCACAGTGTAGACCAGCGGAGGGCTTCAATGTCAGTACACCCATTCACACAGTGTAGACCAGCGGAGGGCTTCAATGTCAGTACATACATTCACACAGTGTAGACCAGCAGAGGGCTTCAATGTCAGTACACCCGTTCACAGTGTTGACCAGCAGAGGGCTTCAATGTCAATACACCCGTTCACAGTGTAGACCAGCGGAGGGCTTCAATGTCAGTACACCAGTACACAGTGTAGACCAGCGGAGGGCTTCAAATGCAGTACACCCGTTCACAGTGTAGACCGGCAGAGGGCTTCAATGTCAGTACACCCATTCACAGTGTAGACCAGCGGAGGGCTTCAATGTCATTACACCCGTTCACACAGTGTAGACCAGCGGAGGGCTTCAAATGCAGTATACCCGTTCACAGTGTAGACCAGCGGAGGGCTTCAATGTCAGTACACCCATTCACAGTGTAGACCAGCGGAGGGCTTCAATGTCAGTACACCGGTTCTCACAGTGTAGACCAGCGGAGGGCTTCAATGTCAGTACACCCGTTCACAGTGTTGACCAGCGGAGGGCTTCAATATCAGTACACCCGTTCACAGTGTAGACCAGCGGAGGGCTTCAATGTCAGTACACCCGTTCACAGTGTAGAACAGCAGAGGGCTTCAATGTCAGTACACCCATTCACAGTGTAGACCAGCGGAGGGCTTCAATGTCAGTACACCCATTCACACAGTGTAGACCAGCGGACGGCTTCAATGTCAGTACACCCGTTCACACAGTGTAGACCAGCGGAGGGCTTCAATGACAGTACACCCGTTCACAGTGTAGACCAGCAGAGGGCTTCAATGTCAGTACACCCGTTCACAGTGTAGACCAGCAGAGGGCTTCAATGTCAGTACACCCATTCACAGTGTAGACCAGCGGAGGGCTTCAATGTCAGTACACCCATTCACACAGTGTAGACCAGCAGAGGGCTTCAATGTCAGTACACCCGTTCACACAGTTTAGACCAGCGGAGGGCTTCAATGTCAGTACACCCGTTCACAGTGTAGACCGGCAGAGGGCTTCAAAGTCAGTACACCCGTTCACAGTGTAGACCAGCGGAGGGCTTCAATGTCAGTACACCCGTTCACAGTGTAGACCAGCGTAGGGCTTCAATGTCAGTACACCCAATCACAGTGTAGACCAGCGGAGGGCTTCAATCTCAGTACACCCGTTCACAGTGTTGACCAGCGGAGGGCTTCAATGTCAGTACACCCGTTCACACTGTAGACCAGCGGAGGGCTTCAATGTCAGCACACCCGTTCACAGTATTGACCAGCGCAGGGCTTCAATGTCAGCACACCCGTTCACAGTGTAGACCAGCGGAGGGCTTCAATGTCAGTACACCCGTTCACAGTGTAGACCAGCGGAGGGCTTCAATGTCAGCACACCCGTTCACAGTGTTGACCAGTGCAGGGCTTCAATGTCAGCACACCCGTTCACAGTGTAGACCAGCGGAGGGCTTCAATGTCAGCACACCCGTTCACAGTGTAGACCAGCGGAGGGCTTCAATGTCAGTACACCCATTCACAGTGTTGACCAGCGGAGGGCTTCAATGTCAGTACACCCATTCACACAGTGTAGACCAGCGGAGGGCTTCAATGTCAGTACACCCGTTCACAGTGTAGACCAGCAGAGGGCTTCAACGTCAGTACACCCGTTCACACAGTGTTGACCAGCGGAGGGGTTCAATGTCAGTACACCCGTTCACAGTGTAGACCAGCGGAGGGCTTCAATGTCAGCACACCCGTTCACAGTGTTGACCAGCGGAGGGCTTCAATGTCAGCACACCCGTTCACAGTGTTGACCAGTGCAGGGCTTCAATGTCAGCACACCCGTTCACAGTGTAGACCAGCGGAGGGCTTCAATGTCAGCACACCCGTTCACAGTGTAGACCAGCGGAGGGCTTCAATGTCAGTACACCCATTCACAGTGTTGACCAGCGGAGGGCTTCAATGTCAGTACACCCATTCACACAGTGTAGACCAGCGGAGGGCTTCAATGTCAGTACACCCGTTCACAGTGTAGACCAGCAGAGGGCTTCAATGTCAGTACACCCGTTCACAGTGTAGACCAGCGGAGGGCTTCAATGTCAGTACACCCGTTCACAGTGTTGACCAGCGGAGGGCTTCAAATGCAGTACAACCGTTCACAGTGTAGACCAGCAGAGGGCTTCAATGTCAGTAAACCCGTTCACAGTGTAGACCAGCGGAGGGCTTCAATGTCAGTACAACCGTTCACAGTGTTGACCAGCGGAGTGCTTCAATGTCAGTAAACCCGTTCACAGTGTAGACCAGCGGAGGGCTTCAATGTCAGTACACCCGATCACAGTGTTGACCAGCGGAGGGCTTCAAATGCAGTACACCCGTTCACAGTGTAGACCAGCAGTGGGCTTCAATGTCAGTACACCCGTTCACAGTGTAGACCAGCGGAGGGCTTCAATGTCAGTACACCCGTTCACACAGTGTTGACCAGCGGAGGGCTTCAATGTCAGTACACCCATTCACACAGTGTAGACCAGCGGAGGGCTTCAATGTCAGTACACCCGTTCACAGTGTAGACCAGCAGAGGGCTTCAATGTCAGTACACCCGTTCACAGTGTAGACCAGCGGAGGGCTTCAATGTCAGTACACCCGTTCACAGTGTTGACCAGCGGAGGGCTTCAAATGCAGTACACCCGTTCACAGTGTAGACCAGCAGAGGGCTTCAATGTCAGTACACCCATTCACACAGTGTAGACCAGCAGAGGGATTCAATGTCAGTACACCCGTTCACACAGTGTAGACCAGCAGAGGGCTTCAATGTCAGTACACCCGTTCACAGTGTAGACCAGCAGACGGCTTCAATGTCAGTAAACCCGTTCACAGTGTAGACCAGCGGAGGGCTTCAATGTCAGTACACCCGTTCACAGTGTAGACCAGCAGAGGGCTTCAATGTCAGTACACCCGTTCACAGTGTAGACCAGCGGAGGGCTTCAATGTCAGTACACCCGTTCACACAGTGTTGACCAGCGGAGGGCTTCAATGTCAGTACACCCATTCACACAGTGTAGACCAGCGGAGGGCTTCAATGTCAGTACACCCGTTCACAGTGTAGACCAGCAGAGGGCTTCAATGTCAGTACACCCGTTCACAGTGTAGACCAGCGGAGGGCTTCAATGTCAGTACACCCGTTCACAGTGTTGACCAGCGGAGGGCTTCAAATGCAGTACACCCGTTCACAGTGTAGACCAGCAGAGGGCTTCAATGTCAGTACACCCATTCACACAGTGTAGACCAGCAGAGGGATTCAATGTCAGTACACCCGTTCACACAGTGTAGACCAGCAGAGGGCTTCAATGTCAGTACACCCGTTCACAGTGTAGACCAGCGGAGGGCTTCAATGTCAGTACAACCGTTCACAGTGTTGACCAGCGGAGGGCTTCAATGTCAGTAAACCCGTTCACAGTGTAGACCAGCGGAGGGCTTCAATGTCAGTACACCCGTTCACAGTGTTGACCAGCGGAGGGCTTCAAATGCAGTACACCCGTTCACAGTGTAGACCAGCAGTGGGCTTCAATGTCAGTACACCCGTTCACAGTGTAGACCAGCGGAGGGCTTCAATGTCAGTACACCCGTTCACACAGTGTTGACCAGCGGAGGGCTTCAATGTCAGTACACCCATTCACACAGTGTAGACCAGCGGAGGGCTTCAATGTCAGTACACCCGTTCACAGTGTAGAACAGCAGAGGGCTTCAATGTCAGTACACCCGTTCACAGTGTAGACCAGCGGAGGGCTTCAATGTCAGTACACCCGTTCACAGTGTTGACCAGCGGAGGGCTTCAAATGCAGTACACCCGTTCACAGTGTAGACCAGCAGAGGGCTTCAATGTCAGTACACCCATTCACACAGTGTAGACCAGCAGAGGGATTCAATGTCAGTACACCCGTTCACACAGTGTAGACCAGCAGAGGGCTTCAATGTCAGTACACCCGTTCACAGTGTAGACCAGCGGAGGGCTTCAATGTCAGCACACCCGTTCACAGTGTAGACCAGCGGAGGGCTTCAATGTCAGTACACCCATTCACAGTGTTGACCAGCGGAGGGCTTCAATGTCAGTACACCCATTCACACAGTGTAGACCAGCGGAGGGCTTCAATGTCAGTACACCCGTTCACAGTGTAGACCAGCAGAGGGCTTCAATGTCAGTACACCCGTTCACAGTGTAGACCAGCGGAGGGCTTCAATGTCAGTACACCCGTTCACAGTGTTGACCAGCGGAGGGCTTCAAATGCAGTACAACCGTTCACAGTGTAGACCAGCAGAGGGCTTCAATGTCAGTAAACCCGTTCACAGTGTAGACCAGCGGAGGGCTTCAATGTCAGTACAACCGTTCACAGTGTTGACCAGCGGAGTGCTTCAATGTCAGTAAACCCGTTCACAGTGTAGACCAGCGGAGGGCTTCAATGTCAGTACACCCGATCACAGTGTTGACCAGCGGAGGGCTTCAAATGCAGTACACCCGTTCACAGTGTAGACCAGCAGTGGGCTTCAATGTCAGTACACCCGTTCACAGTGTAGACCAGCGGAGGGCTTCAATGTCAGTACACCCGTTCACACAGTGTTGACCAGCGGAGGGCTTCAATGTCAGTACACCCATTCACACAGTGTAGACCAGCGGAGGGCTTCAATGTCAGTACACCCGTTCACAGTGTAGACCAGCAGAGGGCTTCAATGTCAGTACACCCGTTCACAGTGTAGACCAGCGGAGGGCTTCAATGTCAGTACACCCGTTCACAGTGTTGACCAGCGGAGGGCTTCAAATGCAGTACACCCGTTCACAGTGTAGACCAGCAGAGGGCTTCAATGTCAGTACACCCATTCACACAGTGTAGACCAGCAGAGGGATTCAATGTCAGTACACCCGTTCACACAGTGTAGACCAGCAGAGGGCTTCAATGTCAGTACACCCGTTCACAGTGTAGACCAGCAGAGGGCTTCAATGTCAGTAAACCCGTTCACAGTGTAGACCAGCGGAGGGCTTCAATGTCAGTACACCCGTTCACAGTGTAGACCAGCAGAGGGCTTCAATGTCAGTACACCCGTTCACAGTGTAGACCAGCGGAGGGCTTCAATGTCAGTACACCCGTTCACACAGTGTTGACCAGCGGAGGGCTTCAATGTCAGTACACCCATTCACACAGTGTAGACCAGCGGAGGGCTTCAATGTCAGTACACCCGTTCACAGTGTAGACCAGCAGAGGGCTTCAATGTCAGTACACCCGTTCACAGTGTAGACCAGCGGAGGGCTTCAATGTCAGTACACCCGTTCACAGTGTTGACCAGCGGAGGGCTTCAAATGCAGTACACCCGTTCACAGTGTAGACCAGCAGAGGGCTTCAATGTCAGTACACCCATTCACACAGTGTAGACCAGCAGAGGGATTCAATGTCAGTACACCCGTTCACACAGTGTAGACCAGCAGAGGGCTTCAATGTCAGTACACCCGTTCACAGTGTAGACCAGCGGAGGGCTTCAATGTCAGTACAACCGTTCACAGTGTTGACCAGCGGAGGGCTTCAATGTCAGTAAACCCGTTCACAGTGTAGACCAGCGGAGGGCTTCAATGTCAGTACACCCGTTCACAGTGTTGACCAGCGGAGGGCTTCAAATGCAGTACACCCGTTCACAGTGTAGACCAGCAGTGGGCTTCAATGTCAGTACACCCGTTCACAGTGTAGACCAGCGGAGGGCTTCAATGTCAGTACACCCGTTCACACAGTGTTGACCAGCGGAGGGCTTCAATGTCAGTACACCCATTCACACAGTGTAGACCAGCGGAGGGCTTCAATGTCAGTACACCCGTTCACAGTGTAGAACAGCAGAGGGCTTCAATGTCAGTACACCCGTTCACAGTGTAGACCAGCGGAGGGCTTCAATGTCAGTACACCCGTTCACAGTGTTGACCAGCGGAGGGCTTCAAATGCAGTACACCCGTTCACAGTGTAGACCAGCAGAGGGCTTCAATGTCAGTACACCCATTCACACAGTGTAGACCAGCAGAGGGATTCAATGTCAGTACACCCGTTCACACAGTGTAGACCAGCAGAGGGCTTCAATGTCAGTACACCCGTTCACAGTGTAGACCAGCAGAGGGCTTCAATGTCAGTAAACCCGTTCACAGTGTAGACCAGCGGAGGGCTTCAATGTCAGTACACCCGTTCACAGTGTAGACCAGCAGAGGGCTTCAATGTCAGTAAACCCGTTCACAGTGTAGACCAGCGGAGGGCTTCAATGTCAGTACACCCGTTCACAGTGTTGACCAGCGGAGGGCTTCAAATGCAGTACACCCGTTCACAGTGTAGACCAGCAGTGGGCTTCAATGTCAGTACACCCGTTCACAGTGTAGACCAGCGGAGGGCTTCAATGTCAGTACACCCGTTCACACAGGGTAGAACAGCGGAGGGCTTCAATGTCAGTACACCCGTTCACAGTGTTGACCAGCGGAGGGCTTCAAATGCAGTACACCCGTTCACAGTGTAGACCAGCAGAGGGCTTCAATGTCAGTACAGCCATTCACAGTGTAGACCAGCACAGGGTTTCAATGTCTGTACACCCGTTCACAGTGTAGACCAGCGGAGGGCTTCAATGTCAGTACACCCGTTCACAGTGTAGACCAGCAGAGGGCTTCAATGTCAGTACACCCATTCACAGTGTAGACCAGCGGAGGGCTTCAATGTCAGTACACCCGTTCACAGTGTAGACCAGCGGAGGGCTTCAATGTCAGTACACCCGTTCACAGTGTAACCAGCAGAGGGCTTCAATGTCAGTACACCCATTCACACAGTGTAGACCAGCGGAGGGCTTCAATGTCAGTACACCCGTTCACAGTGTAGACCAGCGGAGGGCTTCAATGTCAGTACACCCGTTCACAGTGTAGTCCAGCGGAGGTCTTCAATGTCAGTACACCGGTTCACACACTGTAGACCAGCGGAGACCTTCAATGTCAGTACACCCGTTCACAGTGTAGACCAGCGGAGGGCTTCAATGTCAGTACACCCGTTCACAGTGTAGACCAGCGGAGAGCTTCAATGTCAGTACACCCGTTCACAGTGTAGACCAGTGGAGGGCTTCAATGTCAGTACACCCGTTCAGAGTGTAGACCAGCAGAGGGCTTCAATGTCAGTACACCCGTTCACAGTGTAGACCAGCGGAGGGCTTCAATGTGAGTACACCCGTTCACAGTGTAGACCAGCGGAGGGCTTCAATGTCAGTACACCCGTTCACAGTGTAGAACAGCGGAGGCTTTCAATGTCAGTACACCCGTTCACAGTGTAGACCAGCGGAGGGCTTCAATGTCAGTACACCCGTTCACAGTGTAGACCAGCAGAGGGCTTCAATATCAGTACACCCGTTCACAGTGTAGACCAGCGGAGGGCTTCAATGTCAGTACACCCATTCACACAGTGTTGACCAGCGGAGGGCTTCAATGTCAGTACACCCGTTCACAGTGTAGACCAGCGGAGGGCTTCAATGTCAGTACACCCATTCACAGTGTAGACCAGCAGAGGGCTTCAATGTCAGTATACCCGTTCACAGTGTAGACCAGCGGAGGGCTTCAATGTCAGTACACCCGTTCACAGTGTAGATCAGCGGAGGGCTTCAATGTCAGTACACCCATTCACACAGTGTAGACCAGCAGAGGGCTTCAAAGTCAGTACACCCGTTCGCAGTGTAGACCAGCGGAGGGCTTCAATGTCAGTACACCCATTCACACAGTGTAGACCAGCGGAGGGCTTCAATGTCAGTACACCCGTTCACAGTGTAGACCAGCGGAGGGCTTCAATGTCAGTACACCCGTTGACAGTGTTGACCAGCGGAGGGCTTCAATGTCAGTACACCCATTCACACAGTGTAGACCAGCAGAGGGCTTCAATGTCAGTACACCCATTCACAGTGTTGACCAGCAGAGGGCTTCAATGTCAATACACCCGTTCACAGTGTAGACCAGCTGAGGGCTTCAATGTCAGTACACCCATTCACACAGTGTAAACCAGCGGAGGGCTTCAATGTCAGTACACCCGTTCACAGTGTTGACAAGCGGAGGGCTTCAATGTCAGTACACCCGTTCACAGTGTAGACCAGCGGAGGCTTCAATGTCAGTACACACATTCACACAGTGTAGACCAGCGGAGGGCTTCAATGTCAGTACATCCATTAACACAGTGTAGACCAGCAGAGGGCTTCAATGTCAGTACACCCGTTCACAGTGTTGACCAGCAGAGGGCTTCAATGTCAATACACCCGTTCACAGTGTAGACCAGCGGAGGGCTTCAATGTCAGTACACCAGTTCACAGTGTAGACCAGCGGAGGGCTTCAAATGCAGTACACCCGTTCACAGTGTAGACCAGCAGAGGGCTTCAATGTCAGTACACCCATTCACAGTGTAGACCAGCGGAGGGCTTCAATGTCATTACACCCGTTCACACAGTGTAGACCAGCGGAGGGCTTCAAATGCAGTACACCCGTTCACAGTGTAGACCAGCGGAGGGCTTCAATGTCAGTACACCCATTCACAGTGTAGACCAGCGGAGGGCTTCAATGTCAGTACACCGGTTCTCACAGTTTAGACCAGCGGAGGGCTTCAATGTCAGTACACCCGTTCACAGTGTAGACCAGCGGAGGGCTTCAATGTCAGTACACCCGTTCACAGTGTTGACCAGTGGAGTGTTTCAAATGCAGTACACCCGTTCACAGTGTAGACCAGCAGTGGGCTTCAATGTCAGTACACCCGTTCACAGTGTAGACCAGCGGAGGGCTTCAATGTCAGTACACCCGTTCACACAGGGTAGAACAGCGGAGGGCTTCAATGTCAGTACACCCGTTCACAGTGTTGACCAGCGGAGGGCTTCAAATGCAGTACACCCGTTCACAGCGTAGACCAGCAGAGGGCTTCAATGTCAGTACAGCCATTCACAGTGTAGACCAGCGGAGGGTTTCAATGTCTGTACACCCGTTCACAGTGTAGACCAGCGGAGGGCTTCAATGTCAGTACACCCGCTCACAGTGTAGACCAGCAGAGGGCTTCAATGTCAGTACACCCATTCACAGTGTAGACCAGCGGAGGGCTTCAATGTCAGTACACCCGTTCACAGTGTAGACCAGCGGAGGGCTTCAATGTCAGTACACCCGTTCACAGTGTAACCAGCAGAGGGCTTCAATGTCAGTACACCCATTCACACAGTGTAGACCAGCGGAGGGCTTCAATGTCAGTACACCCGTTCACAGTGTAGACCAGCGGAGGGCTTCAATGTCAGTACACCCGTTCACAGTGTAGTCCAGCGGAGGGCTTCAATGTCAGTACACCGGTTCACACACTGTAGACCAGCGGAGACCTTCAATGTCAGTACACCCGTTCACAGTGTAGACCAGCGGAGGGCTTCAATGTCAGTACACCCGTTCACAGTGTAGACCAGCGGAGGGCTTCAATGTCAGTACACCCGTTCACAGTGTAGACCAGTGGAGGGCTTCAATGTCAGTACACCCGTTCAGAGTGTAGACCAGCAGAGGGCTTCAATGTCAGTACACCCGTTCACAGTGTAGACCAGCGGAGGGCTTCAATGTGAGTACACCCGTTCACAGTGTAGACCAGCGGAGGGCTTCAATGTCAGTACACCCGTTCACAGTGTAGACCAGCGGAGGCCTTCAATGTCAGTACACCCGTTCACAGTGTAGACCAGCGGAGGGCTTCAATGTCAGTACACCCTTTCACAGTGTAGACCAGCAGAGGGCTTCAATATCAGTACACCCGTTCACAGTGTAGACCAGCGGAGGGCTTCAATGTCAGTACACCCATTCAAACAGTGTTGACCAGCGGAGGGCTTCAATGTCAGTACACCCGTTCACAGTGTAGACCAGCGGAGGGCTTCAATGTCAGTACACCCATTCACAGTGTAGACCAGCAGAGGGCTTCAATGTCAGTAAACCCGTTCACAGAGTAGACCAGCGGAGGGCTTCAATGTCAGTACACCCGTTCACAGTGTAGACCAGCGGAGGGCTTCAATATCAGTACACCCATTCACACAGTGTAGAGCAGCAGAGGGCTTCAAAGTCAGTACACCCGTTCACAGTGTAGACCAGCGGAGGGCTTCAATGTCAGTACACCCGTTCACAGTGTTGACAAGCGGAGGGCTTCAATGTCAGTACACCCGTTCACAGTGTAGACCAGCGGAGGGCTTCAATGTCAGTACACCCATTCACACAGTGTAGACCAGCGGAGGGCTTCAATGTCAGTACATATATTCACACAGTGTAGACCAGCAGAGGGCTTCAATGTCAGTACACCCGTTCACAGTGTTGACCAGCAGAGGGCTTCAATGTCAATACACCCGTTCACAGTGTAGACCAGCGGAGGGCTTCAATGTCAGTACACCAGTACACAGTGTAGACCAGCGGAGGGCTTCAAATGCAGTACACCCGTTCACAGTGTAGACCGGCAGAGGGCTTCAATGTCAGTACACCCATTCACAGTGTAGACCAGCGGAGGGCTTCAATGTCATTACACCCGTTCACACAGTGTAGACCAGCGGAGGGCTTCAAATGCAGTATACCCGTTCACAGTGTAGACCAGCGGAGGGCTTCAATGTCAGTACACCCATTCACAGTGTAGACCAGCGGAGGGTTTCAATGTCAGTACACCGGTTCTCACAGTGTAGACCAGCGGAGGGCTTCAATGTCAGTACACCCGTTCACAGTGTTGACCAGCGGAGGGCTTCAATATCAGTACACCCGTTCACAGTGTAGACCAGCGGAGGGCTTCAATGTCAGTACACCCGTTCACAGTGTAGAACAGCAGAGGGCTTCAATGTCAGTACACCCATTCACAGTGTAGACCAGCGGAGGGCTTCAATGTCAGTACACCCATTCACACAGTGTAGACCAGCGGACGGCTTCAATGTCAGTACACCCGTTCACACAGTGTAGACCAGCGGAGGGCTTCAATGTCAGTACACCCGTTCACAGTGTAGACCAGCAGAGGGCTTCAATGTCAGTACACCCGTTCACAGTGTAGACCAGCAGAGGGCTTCAATGTCAGTACACCCATTCACAGTGTAGACCAGCGGAGGGCTTCAATGTCAGTACACCCATTCACACAGTGTAGACCAGCAGAGGGCTTCAATGTCAGTACACCCGTTCACACAGTTTAGAACAGCGGAGGGCTTCAATGTCAGTACACCCGTTCACAGTGTAGACCGGCAGAGGGCTTCAAAGTCAGTACACCCGTTCACAGTGTAGACCAGCGGAGGGCTTCAATGTCAGTACACCCGTTCACAGTGTAGACCAGCGTAGGGCTTCAATGTCAGTACACCCAATCACAGTGTAGACCAGCGGAGGGCTTCAATCTCAGTACACCCGTTCACAGTGTTGACCAGCGGAGGGCTTCAATGTCAGTACACCCGTTCACACTGTAGACCAGCGGAGGGCTTCAATGTCAGTACACCCGTTCACAGTGTAGACCAGCGGAGGGCTTCAATGTCAGTACACCCGTTCACAGTGTTGACCAGCGGAGGGCTTCAATGTCAGCACACCCGTTCACAGTATTGACCAGCGCAGGGCTTCAATGTCAGCACACCCGTTCACAGTGTAGACCAGCGGAGGGCTTCAATGTCAGTACACCCGTTCACAGTGTAGACCAGCGGAGGGCTTCAATGTCAGTACACCCGTTCACAGTGTAGACCATCGGAGAGCTTCAATGTCAGTACACCCATTCACAGTGTTGACCAGCGGAGGGCTTCAATGTCAGTACACCCTTTCACACAGTGCAGACCAGCGGAGGGCTTCAATGTCAGTACACCCGTTCACAGTGTTGACCAGCGGAGGGCTTCAATGTCAGTACACCCGTTCACAGTGTCGAGTAGCAGAGGGCTTCAATGTCAGTACACCCGTTCACAGCGTAGACCAGCGGAGGGCTTCAATGTCAGTACACCCGTTCACAGTGTGGACCAGCGGAGGGCTTCAATGTCAGTACACCCATTCACAGTGTAGACCAGCGGAGGGCTTCAATGTCAGTACACCCGTTCACAGTGTAGACCAGCGGAGGTGTTCAATGTCAGTACACCCGTTCACAGTGTGGACCAGCGGAGGGCTTCAATGTCAGTACACCCGTTCACAGTGTTGACCAGCGGAGGGCTTCAATGTCAGCACACCCGTTCACAGTGTTGACCAGCGCAGGGCTTCAATGTCAGCACACCCGTTCACAGTGTAGACCAGCGGAGGGCTTCAATGTCAGTACACCCGTTCACAGTGTAGACCAGCTGAGGGCTACAATGTCAGTACACCCGTTCACAGTGTAGACCAGCGGAGAGCTTCAATGTCAGTACACCCATTCACAGTGTTGACCAGCGGAGGGCTTCAATGTCAGTACACCCTTTCACACTGTGTAGACCAGTGGAGGGCTTCAATGTCAGTACACCCGTTCACAGTGTTGACCAGCGGAGGGCTTCAATGTCAGTACACCCGTTCACAGTGTAGACCAGCAGAGGGCTTCAATGTCAGTACACCCGTTCACAGTGTAGACCAGCGGAGGGCTTCAATGTCAGTACACCCGTTCACAGTGTTGACCAGCGGAGGGCTTCAAATGCAGTACACCCGTTCACAGTGTAGACCAGCAGAGAGCTTCAATGTCAGTACACCCATTCACAGTGTAGACCAGCGGAGGGCTTCAATGTCAGTCCACCCGTTCACAGTGTTGACCAGCGGAGGGCTTCAATGTCAGTACACCCGTTCACAGTGTAGACCAGCAGAGGGCTTCAATGTCAGTAGACCCGTTCACAGCGTAGACCAGCGGAGGGCTTCAATGTCAGTACACCCGTTCACAGTGTTGACCAGCGGAGGGCTTCAAATGCAGTACACCCGTTCACAGTGTAGACCAGCAGAGGGCTTCAATGTCAGTACACCCATTCACAGTGTAGACCAGCGGAGGGCTTCAATATCAGTACACCCGTTTACAGTGTAGACCAGCGGAGGGCTTCAATGTCAGTGCACCCGTTCACAGTGTAGACCAGCTGAGGGCTTCAATGTCAGTACACCCGTTCACAGTGTAGACCAGCGGAGGGCTTCAATGTCACTACACCCGTTCACAGTGTTGACCAGCGGAGGGCTTCAAATGCAGTACACACGTTCACAGTGTAGACCAGCAGTGGGCTTCAATGTCAGTACACCCGTTCACAGTGTAGACCAGCGGAGGGCTTCAATGTCAGTACACCCGTTCACAGAGTTGACCAGCGGAGGGCTTCAATGTCAGCACACCCGTTCACAGTGTTGACCAGCGCAGGGCTTCAATGTCAGCACACCCGTTCGCAGTGTAGACCAGCGGAGGGCTTCAATGTCAGTACACCCGTTCACAGTGTAGACCAGCGGAGGGCTTCAATATCAGTACACCCGTTCACAGTGTAGACCAGCGGAGAGCTTCAATGTCAGTGCACCCATTCACAGTGTTGACCAGCGGAGGGCTTCAATGTCAGTACACCCTTTCACACAGTGTAGACCAGCGGAGGGCTTCAATGTCAGTACACACGTTCACAGTGTTGACCAGCGGAGGGCTTCAATGTCAGTACACCCGTTAACAGTGTAGACCAGCAGAGGGCTTCAATGTCAGTACACCCGTTCGCCGTGTAGACCAGCGGAGGGCTTCAATGTCAGTACACCCATTCACAGTGTTGACCAGCGGAGGGCTTCAAATGCAGTACACCCGTTCACAGGGTAGACCAGCAGAGGGCTTCAATGTCAGTACACCCATTCACAGTGTAGACCAGCGGAGGGCTTCAATGTCAGTACACCCGTTTACAGTGTAGACCAGCGGAGGGCTTCAATGTCAGTACACCCGTTCAGAGTGTAGACCAGCAGAGGGCTTCAATGTCAGTACACCCGTTCACAGTGTAGACCAGCGGAGGGCTTCAATGTCAGTACACCCGTTCACAGTGTTGACCAGCGGAGGGCTTCAAATGCAGTACACCCGTTCACAGTGTAGACCAGCAGTGGGCTTCAATGTCAGTACACCCGTTCACAGTGTAGACCAGCGGAGGGCTTCAATGTCAGTACACCCGTTCACACAGTGTAGAACAGCGGAGGGCTTCAATGTCAGTACACCCGTTCACAGTGTTGACCAGTGGAGGTCTTCAAATGCAGTACACCCGTTCACAGTGTAGACCAGCAGAGGGCTTCAATGTCAGTACAGCCATTCACAGTGTAGACCAGCGGAGGGTTTCAATGTCTGTACACCCGTTCACAGTGTAGACCCGCGGAGGGCTTCAATGTCAGTACACCCGTTCACAGTGTAGTCCAGCAGAGGGCTTCAATGTCAGTACACCCATTCACAGTGTAGACCAGCGGAGGGCTTCAATGTCAGTACACCCGTTCACACAGTGTAGACCAGCTGAGAGCTTCAATGTCAGTACACCCGTTCACAGTGTAGTCCAGCGGAGGGCTTCAATGTCAGTACACCCGTTCACAGTGTAGACCAGCGGAGGGCTTCAATGTCAGTACACCCGTTCACAGTGTAGACCAGCGGAGGGTTTCAATGTCAGTACACCCGTTCACAGTGTAGACCCGCGGAGGGCTTCAATGTCAGTACACCCGTTCACAGTGTAGTCCAGCAGAGGGCTTCAATGTCAGTACACCCATTCACAGTGTAGACCAGCGGAGGGCTTCAATGTCAGTACACCCGTTCACAGTGTAGACCAGCGGAGGGCTTCAATGTCAGTACACCCGTTCACAGTGTAACCAGCGGAGGGCTTCAATGTCAGTACACCCGTTCACACAGTGTAGACCAGCGGAGGGCTTCAATGTCAGTACACCCGTTCACAGTGTTGACCAGCGGAGGGCTTCAATATCAGTACACCCGTTCACAGTGTAGACCAGCGGAGGGCTTCAATGTCAGTACACCCGTTCACAGTGTAGAACAGCAGAGGGCTTCAATGTCAGTACACCCATTCACAGTGTAGACCAGCGGAGGGCTTCAATGTCAGTACACCCATTCACACAGTGTAGACCAGCGGACGGCTTCAATGTCAGTACACCCGTTCACACAGTGTAGACCAGCGGAGGGCTTCAATGTCAGTACACCCGTTCACAGTGTAGACCAGCAGAGGGCTTCAATGTCAGTACACCCGTTCACAGTGTAGACCAGCAGAGGGCTTCAATGTCAGTACACCCATTCACAGTGTAGACCAGCGGAGGGCTTCAATGTCAGTACACCCATTCACACAGTGTAGACCAGCAGAGGGCTTCAATGTCAGTACACCCGTTCACACAGTTTAGAACAGCGGAGGGCTTCAATGTCAGTACACCCGTTCACAGTGTAGACCGGCAGAGGGCTTCAAAGTCAGTACACCCGTTCACAGTGTAGACCAGCGGAGGGCTTCAATGTCAGTACACCCGTTCACAGTGTAGACCAGCGTAGGGCTTCAATGTCAGTACACCCAATCACAGTGTAGACCAGCGGAGGGCTTCAATCTCAGTACACCCGTTCACAGTGTTGACCAGCGGAGGGCTTCAATGTCAGTACACCCGTTCACACTGTAGACCAGCGGAGGGCTTCAATGTCAGTACACCCGTTCACAGTGTAGACCAGCGGAGGGCTTCAATGTCAGTACACCCGTTCACAGTGTTGACCAGCGGAGGGCTTCAATGTCAGCACACCCGTTCACAGTATTGACCAGCGCAGGGCTTCAATGTCAGCACACCCGTTCACAGTGTAGACCAGCGGAGGGCTTCAATGTCAGTACACCCGTTCACAGTGTAGACCAGCGGAGGGCTTCAATGTCAGTACACCCGTTCACAGTGTAGACCATCGGAGAGCTTCAATGTCAGTACACACATTCACAGTGTTGACCAGCGGAGGGCTTCAATGTCAGTACACCCTTTCACACAGTGCAGACCAGCGGAGGGCTTCAATGTCAGTACACCCGTTCACAGTGTTGACCAGCGGAGGGCTTCAATGTCAGTACACCCGTTCACAGTGTCGAGTAGCAGAGGGCTTCAATGTCAGTACACCCGTTCACAGCGTAGACCAGCGGAGGGCTTCAATGTCAGTACACCCGTTCACAGTGTGGACCAGCGGAGGGCTTCAATGTCAGTACACCCATTCACAGTGTAGACCAGCGGAGGGCTTCAATGTCAGTACACCCGTTCACAGTGTAGACCAGCGGAGGTGTTCAATGTCAGTACACCCGTTCACAGTGTGGACCAGCGGAGGGCTTCAATGTCAGTACACCCGTTCACAGTGTTGACCAGCGGAGGGCTTCAATGTCAGCACACCCGTTCACAGTGTTGACCAGCGCAGGGCTTCAATGTCAGCACACCCGTTCACAGTGTAGACCAGCGGAGGGCTTCAATGTCAGTACACCCGTTCACAGTGTAGACCAGCTGAGGGCTACAATGTCAGTACACCCGTTCACAGTGTAGACCAGCGGAGAGCTTCAATGTCAGTACACCCATTCACAGTGTTGACCAGCGGAGGGCTTCAATGTCAGTACACCCTTTCACACTGTGTAGACCAGTGGAGGGCTTCAATGTCAGTACACCCGTTCACAGTGTTGACCAGCGGAGGGCTTCAATGTCAGTACACCCGTTCACAGTGTAGACCAGCAGAGGGCTTCAATGTCAGTACACCCGTTCACAGTGTAGACCAGCGGAGGGCTTCAATGTCAGTACACCCGTTCACAGTGTTGACCAGCGGAGGGCTTCAAATGCAGTACACCCGTTCACAGTGTAGACCAGCAGAGAGCTTCAATGTCAGTACACCCATTCACAGTGTAGACCAGCGGAGGGCTTCAATGTCAGTCCACCCGTTCACAGTGTTGACCAGCGGAGGGCTTCAATGTCAGTACACCCGTTCACAGTGTAGACCAGCAGAGGGCTTCAATGTCAGTAGACCCGTTCACAGCGTAGACCAGCGGAGGGCTTCAATGTCAGTACACCCGTTCACAGTGTTGACCAGCGGAGGGCTTCAAATGCTGTACACCCGTTCACAGTGTAGACCAGCAGAGGGCTTCAATGTCAGTACACCCATTCACAGTGTAGACCAGCGGAGGGCTTCAATGTCAGTACACCCGTTTACAGTGTAGACCAGCGGAGGGCTTCAATGTCAGTGCACCCGTTCACAGTGTAGACCAGCTGAGGGCTTCAATGTCAGTACACCCGTTCACAGTGTAGACCAGCGGAGGGCTTCAATGTCACTACACCCGTTCACAGTGTTGACCAGCGGAGGGCTTCAAATGCAGTACACACGTTCACAGTGTAGACCAGCAGTGGGCTTCAATGTCAGTACACCCGTTCACAGTGTAGACCAGCGGAGGGCTTCAATGTCAGTACACCCGTTCACAGAGTTGACCAGCGGAGGGCTTCAATGTCAGCACACCCGTTCACAGTGTTGACCAGCGCAGGGCTTCAATGTCAGCACACCCGTTCGCAGTGTATACCAGCGGAGGGCTTCAATGTCAGTACACCCGTTCACAGTGTAGACCAGCGGAGGGCTTCAATATCAGTACACCCGTTCACAGTGTAGACCAGCGGAGAGCTTCAATGTCAGTGCACCCATTCACAGTGTTGACCAGCGGAGGGCTTCAATGTCAGTACACCCTTTCACACAGTGTAGACCAGCGGAGGGCTTCAATGTCAGTACACACGTTCACAGTGTTGACCAGCGGAGGGCTTCAATGTCAGTACACCCGTTAACAGTGTAGACCAGCAGAGGGCTTCAATGTCAGTACACCCGTTCGCCGTGTAGACCAGCGGAGGGCTTCAATGTCAGTACACCCATTCACAGTGTTGACCAGCGGAGGGCTTCAAATGCAGTACACCCGTTCACAGGGTAGACCAGCAGAGGGCTTCAATGTCAGTACACCCATTCACAGTGTAGACCAGCGGAGGGCTTCAATGTCAGTACACCCGTTTACAGTGTAGACCAGCGGAGGGCTTCAATGTCAGTACACCCGTTCAGAGTGTAGACCAGCAGAGGGCTTCAATGTCAGTACACCCGTTCACAGTGTAGACCAGCGGAGGGCTTCAATGTCAGTACACCCGTTCACAGTGTTGACCAGCGGAGGGCTTCAAATGCAGTACACCCGTTCACAGTGTAGACCAGCAGTGGGCTTCAATGTCAGTACACCCGTTCACAGTGTAGACCAGCGGAGGGCTTCAATGTCAGTACACCCGTTCACACAGTGTAGAACAGCGGAGGGCTTCAATGTCAGTACACCCGTTCACAGTGTTGACCAGTGGAGGTCTTCAAATGCAGTACACCCGTTCACAGTGTAGACCAGCAGAGGGCTTCAATGTCAGTACAGCCATTCACAGTGTAGACCAGCGGAGGGTTTCAATGTCTGTACACCCGTTCACAGTGTAGACCCGCGGAGGGCTTCAATGTCAGTACACCCGTTCACAGTGTAGTCCAGCAGAGGGCTTCAATGTCAGTACACCCATTCACAGTGTAGACCAGCGGAGGGCTTCAATGTCAGTACACCCGTTCACACAGTGTAGACCAGCTGAGAGCTTCAATGTCAGTACACCCGTTCACAGTGTAGTCCAGCGGAGGGCTTCAATGTCAGTACACCCGTTCACAGTGTAGACCAGCGGAGGGCTTCAATGTCAGTACACCCGTTCACAGTGTAGACCAGCGGAGGGTTTCAATGTCAGTACACCCGTTCACAGTGTAGACCCGCGGAGGGCTTCAATGTCAGTACACCCGTTCACAGTGTAGTCCAGCAGAGGGCTTCAATGTCAGTACACCCATTCACAGTGTAGACCAGCGGAGGGCTTCAATGTCAGTACACCCGTTCACAGTGTAGACCAGCGGAGGGCTTCAATGTCAGTACACCCGTTCACAGTGTAACCAGCGGAGGGCTTCAATGTCAGTACACCCGTTCACACAGTGTAGACCAGCGGAGGGCTTCAATGTCAGTACACCCATTCACAGTGTAGACCAGCAGAGGGCTTCAATGTCAGTACACCCGTTCACAGTGTAGACCAGCGGAGGGCTTCAATGTCAGTACACCCGTTCACAGTGTAGACCAGCGGAGGGCTTCAATGTCCGTACACCCATTCACACATTGTAGACCAGCAGAGGGCTTCAAAGTCAGTACACCCGTTCACAGTGTAGACCAGCGGAGGGCTTCAATGTCAGTACAGCCATTCTCACAGTGTAGAGCAGCGGAGGGCTTCAATGTCAGTACACCCGTTCACAGTGTAGACCAGCGGAGGGCTTCAATGTCAGTACACCCGTTGACAGTGTTGACCAGCGGAGGGCTTCAATGTCAGTACACCCATTCACACAGTGTAGACCAGCAGAGGGCTTCAATGTCAGTACACCCATTCACAGTGTTGACCAGCAGAGGGCTTCAATGTCAATACACCCGTTCACAGTGTAGACCAGCTGAGGGCTTCTATGTCAGTACACCCATTCACACAGTGTAGACCAGCGGAGGGCTTCAATGTCAGTACACCCGTTCACAGTGTAGACCAGCGGAGGGCTTCAATGTCAGTACACCCATTCACAGTGTTGACCAGCGGAGGGCTTCAATGTCAGTACACCCGTTCACAGTGTAGACCAGCGGAGGGCTTCAATGTCAGTACACCCGTTCACAGTGTAGACCAGCGGAGGGCTTCAATGTCAGTACACCCGTTGACAGTGTTGACAAGCGGAGGGCTTCAATGTCAGTACACCCGTTCACAGTGTAGACCAGCGGAGGGCTTCAATGTCAGTACACCCATTCACACAGTGTAGACCAGCGGAGGGCTTCAAAGTCAGTACATCCATTCACACAGTGTAAACCAGCAGAGGGCTTCAATGTCAGTACACCTGTTCACAGTGTTGACCAGCAGAGGGCTTCAATGTCAATACACCCGTTCACAGTGTAGACCAGCGGAGGGCTTCAATGTCAGTACACCAGTTCACAGTGTAGACCAGCGGAGGGCTTCAAATGCAGTACACCCGTTGACAGTGTAGACCAGCAGATGGCTTCAATGTCAGTACACCCATTCACAGTGTAGACCAGCAGAGGGCTTCAATGTCAGTACACCCGTTCACATAGTGTAGACCAGCGGAGGGCTTCAAATGCAGTACACCCGTTCACAGTGTAGACCAGCAGAGGGCTTCAATGCCAGTACACCCATTCACAGTGTAGACCAGCGGAGGGCTTCAATGTCAGTACACCCGTTCTCACAGTGTAGACCAGCGGAGGGCTTCAATGTCAGTACACCCGTTCACACAGTGTAGACCAGCGGAGGGCTTCAAATGCAGTACACCCGTTCACACAGTGCAGACCAGCGGAGGGCTTCAATGTCAGTACACTCGTTCACACAGTGTTGACCAGCGGAGGGCTTCAATGTCAGTACACCCGTTCACACAGTGCAGACCAGCAGAGGGCTTCAATGTCAGTACACCCGTTCACAGTGTTGACCAGCGGAGGGCTTCAATGTCAGTACACCGGTTCACAGTGTAGACCAGCGGAGGGCTTCAATGTCAGTACACCCGTTCACAGTGTAGACCAGCAGAGGGCTTCAATGTCAGTACACCCATTCACAGTGTAGACCAGCGGAGGGCTTCAATGTCAGTACACCCATTCACAGTGTTGACCAGCGGAGGGCTTCAATGTCAGTACACCCGTTCACAGTGTAGACCAGCGGAGGGCTTCAATGTCAGTACACCCGTTCACAGTGTAGACCAGCGGAGGGCTTCAATGTCAGTACACCCGTTGACAATGTTGACAAGCGGAGGGCTTCAATGTCAGTACACCCGTTCACAGTGTAGACCAGCGGAGGGCTTCAATGTCAGTACACCCATTCACACAGTGTAGACCAGCGGAGGGCTTCAAAGTCAGTACATCCATTCACACAGTGTAAACCAGCAGAGGGATTCAATGTCAGTACACCTGTTCACAGTGTTGACCAGCAGAGGGCTTCAATGTCAATACACCCGTTCACAGTGTAGACCAGCGGAGGGCTTCAATGTCAGTACACCAGTTCACAGTGTAGACCAGCGGAGGGCTTCAAATGCAGTACACCCGTTGACAGTGTAGACCAGCAGATGGCTTCAATGTCAGTACACCCATTCACAGTGTAGACCAGCAGAGGGCTTCAATGTCAGTACACCCGTTCACATAGTGTAGACCAGCGGAGGGCTTCAAATGCAGTACACCCGTTCACAGTGTAGACCAGCAGAGGGCTTCAATGCCAGTACACCCATTCACAGTGTAGACCAGCGGAGGGCTTCAATGTCAGTACACCCGTTCTCACAGTGTAGACCAGCGGAGGGCTTCAATGTCAGTACACCCGTTCACACAGTGTAGACCAGCGGAGGGCTTCAAATGCAGTACACCCGTTCACACAGTGCAGACCAGCGGAGGGCTTCAATGTCAGTACACTCGTTCACACAGTGTTGAACAGCGGAGGGCTTCAATGTCAGTACACCCGTTCACACAGTGCAGACCAGCAGAGGGCTTCAATGTCAGTACACCCGTTCACAGTGTTGACCAGCGGAGGGCTTCAATGTCAGTACACCCGTTCACAGTGTAGACCAGCGGAGGGCTTCAATGTCAGTACACCCGTTCACAGTGTAGACCAGCAGAGGGCTTCAATGTCAGTACACCCATTCACAGTGTAGACCAGCGGAGGGCTTCAATGTCAGTACACCCGTTCACAGTGTAGACCAGCGGAGGGCTTCAATGTCAGTACACCCGTTCACAGTTTAACCAGCGGAGGGCTTCAATGTCAGTACACCCGTTCACACAGTGTAGACCAGCGGAGGGCTTCAATGTCAGTACACCCGTTCACAGTGTAGACCTGCGGAGGGCTTCAATGTCAGTACACCCATTCACAGTGTAGACCAGCAGAGGGCTTCAATGTCAGTACACCCGTTCACAGAGTAGACCAGCGGAGGGCTTCAATGTCAGTACACCCGTTCACAGTGTAGACAAGCGGAGGGCTTCAATGTCAGTACTCCCATTCACACAGTGTAGACCAGCAGAGGGCTTCAATGTCAGTACACCCGTTCACAGTGTAGACCAGCGGAGGGCTTCAATGTCAGTACACCATTCACACGGTGTAGACCAGCGGAGGGCTTCAATGTCAGTACACCCGTTCACAGTGTAGACCAGCGGAGGGCTTCAATGTCAGTACACCCATTCACACAGTGTAGACCAGCAGAGGGCTTCAATATCAGTACACCCATTCAGAGTGTTGACCAGCAGAGGGCTTCAATGTCAATACACCCGTTCACAGTGTAGACCAGCTGAGGGCTTCAATGTCAGTACACCCATTAACACAGTGTAGACCAGCGGAGGGCTTCAATGTCAGTACACCCGTTCACAGTGTAGACCAGCGTAGGGATTCAATGTCAGTACACCCATTCACAGTGTTGACCAGCGGAGGGCTTCAATGTCAGTACACCCGCTCACAGTGTAGACCAGCGGACGGCTTCAATGTCAGTACACCCGTTTACAGTGTAGACCAGCGGAGGGCTTCAATGTCAGTACACCCGTTCACAGTGTTGACAAGCGGAGGGCTTCAATGTCAGTACACCCGTTCACAGTGTAGACCAGCGGAGGGCTTCAATATCAGTACACCCATTCACACAGTGTAGACCAGCGGAGGGCTTCAATGTCAGTACATCCATTCACACAGTGTAGACCAGCAGAGGGTTTCAATGTCAGTACACCCGTTCACAGTGTTGACCAGCAGAGGGCTTCAATGTCAATACACCCGTTCATAGTGTAGACCAGCGGAGGGCTTCAATGTCAGTACACCAGTTCACAGTGTAGACCAGCGGAGGGCTTCAAATGCAGTACACCCGTTCACAGTGTAGACCAGCAGAGGGCTTCAATGTCAGTACACCCATTCACAGTGTAGACCAGCGGAGTGCTTCAATGTCAGTACACCCGTTTACACAGTGTAGACCAGCTGAGGGCTTCAAATGCAGTACACCCGTTCACAGTGTAGACCAGCAGAGGGCTTCAATGTCAGTACACCCATTCACAGTGTAGCCCAGCGGAGGGCTTCAATATCAGTACACCCGTTCTCACAGTGTAGACCAGCGGAGGGCTTCAATGTCAGTACACCCGTTCACACAGTGTAGACCAGCGGAGGGCTTCAAATGCAGTACACCCGTTCACACAGTGTTGACCAGCGGAGGGCTTCAATGTCAGTACACCCGTTCACACAGTGTAGACCAGCGGAGGGCTTCAAATGCAGTACACCCGTTCACACAGTGCAGACCAGCGGAGGGCTTCAATGTCAGTACACTCGTTCACACAGTGTTGACCAGCGGAGGGCTTCAATGTCAGTACACCCGTTCACAGTGTAGACCAGCAGAGGGCTTCAATGTCAGTACACCCATTCACAGTGTAGACCAGCGGAGGGCTTCAATATCAGTACACCCGTTCTCACAGTGTAGACCAGCGGAGGGCTTCAATGTCAGTACACCCGTTCACACAGTGTAGACCAGCGGAGGGCTTCAAATGCAGTACACCCGTTCACACAGTGCAGACCAGCGGAGGGCTTCAATGTCAGTACACTCGTTCACACAGTGTTGACCAGCGGAGGGCTTCAATGTCAGTACACCCGTTCACACAGTGCAGACCAGCAGAGGGCTTCAATGTCAGTACACCCGTTCACAGTGTAGACCAGCGGAGGGCTTCAATATCAGTACACCCGTTCTCACAGTGTAGACCAGCGGAGGGCTTCAATGTCAGTACACCCGTTCACACAGTGTAGACCAGCGGAGGGCTTCAAATGCAGTACACCCGTTCACACAGTGCAGACCAGCGGAGGGCTTCAATGTCAGTACACTCGTTCACACAGTGTTGACCAGCGGAGGGCTTCAATGTCAGTACACCCGTTCACACAGTGCAGACCAGCAGAGGGCTTCAATGTCAGTACACCCTTTCACACAGTGCAGACCAGCAGAGGGCTTCAATGTCAGTACACCCATTCACAGTGTTGACCAGCGGAGGGCTTCAATATCAGTACACCCGTTCACAGTGTAGACCAGCGGAGGGCTTCAATGTCAGTACACCCGTTCACAGTGTAGACCAGCGGAGGGCTTCAATGTCAGTACACCCGTTCACAGTGTAGACCAGCTGAGGGCTTCAATGTCAGTACACCCATTCACAGTGTAGACCAGCGGAGGGCTTCAATGTCAGAACACCCGTTCACAGTGTAGACCAGCGGAGGGCTTCAATGTCAGTACACCCGTTCACAGTGTAACCAGCGGAGGGCTTCAATGTCAGTACACCCGTTCACACAGTGTAGACCAGCGGAGGGCTTCAATGTCAGCACATCCGTTCACAGTGTAGACCAGCGGAGGGCTTCAATGTCAGTACACCCGTTCACAGTGCAGACCAGCTGAGGGCTTCAATGTCAGTACACCCATTCACAGTGTAGACCAGCGGAGGGCTTCAATATCAGTACACCCGTTCACAGTGTAGACCAGCGGAGGGCTTCAATGTCAGTACACCCGTTCACAGTGTAGACCAGCGGAGGGCTTCAATGTCAGTACACCTTTCACAGTGTTGACCAGCGGACGGCTTCAATGTCAGTACACCCGTTCACAGAGTAGTCCAGCGGAGGGCTTCAATGTCAGTACACCCGTTCACAGTGTAGACCAGCGGAGGGCTTCAATGTCAGTACACCCATTCACACAGTGTAGACCAGCGGATGGCTTCAATGTCAGTACACCCATGCACACAGTGTTGACCAGCGTAGGGCTTCAATGTCAGTACACCCGTTCGCAGTGTAGACCAGCGGAGGGCTTCAATGTCAGTACCCCCATTCACAATGTAGACCAGCGGAGGGCTTCAATGTCAGTACACCCGTTCACAGTGTAGACCAGCGGAGGCCTTCAATGTCAGTACACCCGTTCACATTGTAGACCAGCGGAGAGCTTCAATGTCTGTATACCCGTTCACAGTGTAGACCAGCGGAGGGCTTCAATGTCAGTACACCCGTTCACAGTGTAGACCAGCGGAGGGCTTCAATGTCAGTACACCCGTTCACAGTGTTGACCAGCGGAGGGCTTCAATGTCAGTACACCCGTTCACAGTGTAGTCCAGCGGAGGGCTTCAATGTCAGTACACCCATTCACAGTGTAGACCAGCAGAGGGCTTCAATGTCAGTACACCCGTTCACAGTGTAGACCAGCGGAGGGCTTCAATGTCAGTACACCCGTTCACAGTGTAGACCAGCGGAGGGCTTCAATGTCAGTACACCCATTCACACAGTGTAGACCAGCCGAGGGCTTCAATGTCAGTACACCCGTTCACAGTGTAGACCAGCGGAGGGCTTCAATGTCATTACACCCATTCACACAGTGTAGACCAGCGAGGGCTTCAATGTCAGTACACCAGTTGACAGTGTAGACCAGCGGAGGACTTCAATGTCAGTACACACGTTGACAGTGTAGACCAGCGGAGGGCTTCAATGTCAGTACACCCATTCACACAGTGTAGACCAGCAGTGGGCTTCGATGTCAGTACACCCATTCACAGTGTTGACCAGCAGAGGGCTTCAATGTCAATACACCCGTTCACTGTGTAGACCAGCTGAGGGCTTCAATGTCAGTACACCCATTCACACAGTGTAGACCAGCGGAGGGCTTCAATGTCAGTACACCAGTTCACAGTGTAGACCAGCGGAGGGCTTCAATGTCAGTCCACCCATTCACAGTGTTGACCAGCGGAGGGCTTCAATGTCAGTACACCCGTTCACAGTGTAGACCAGCGGAGGGCTTCAATGTCAGTACACCCGTTCACAGTGTAGACCAGCGGAGGGCTTCAATGTCAGTACACCCGTTCACAGTGTAGACCAGCGGAGGGCTTCAATGTCAGTACACCCATTCACACAGTGTAGACCAGCGGAGGGCTTCAATGTCAGTACACCAGTTAACAGTGTAGACCAGCGGAGGGCTTCAATGTCAGTACACCCGTTGACAGTGTTGACCAGCGGAGGGCTTCAATGTCAGTACACCCACTCACACAGTGTAGACCAGCAGTGGGCTTCAATGTCAGTACACCCATTCACTGTGTTGACCAGCAGAGGGCTTCAATGTCAATACACCCGTTCGCTGTGTAGACCAGCTGAGGGCTTCAATGTCAGTACACCCATTCACACAGTGTAGACCAGCGGAGGGTTTCAATGTCAGTACACCCGTCCACAGTGTAGACCAGCGGAGGGCTTCAATGTCAGTACACCCATTCACAGTGTTGACCAGGGGAGGGCTTCAATGTCAGTACACCCGTTCACAGTGTAGACCAGCGGAGGGCTTCAATGTCAGTACACCCGTTCACAGTGTAGACCAGCGGAGGGCTTCAATGTCAGTACAACCGTTCACAGTGTAGACCAGCGGAGGGCTTCAACGTCAGTACACCCATTCACACAGTGTTGACCAGCGGAGGGCTTCAATGTCAGTACACCCGTTCGCAGTGTAGACCAGCGGAGGGCTTCAATGTCAGTACACCCGTTCACAGTGTAGACCATCGGAGGGCTTCAATGTCAGTACACCTGTTCACAGTGTAGACCAGTGGAGGGCTTCAATGTCAGTACACCCGTTCACAGTGTAGACCAGCGGAGGGCTTCAATGTCAGTACACCCGTTCGGAGTGTAGACCAGCAGAGGGTTTCAATGTCAGTACACCCGTTCACAGTGTAGACCAGCGGAGGGCATCAATGTCAATACACCCATTCACAGTGTAGACCAGCTGAGGGCTTCAATGTCAGTACACCCATTCAAACAGTGTAGACCAGCGGAGGGCTTCAATGTCAGTACACCCGTTCACACAGTGTAGACCAGCGGAGGGCTTCAATGTCAGTACACCCATTCACAGTGTTGACCAGCGGAGGGCTTCAATGTCAGTACACCCGTTCACAGTGTAGACCAGCGGAGGGCTTCAATGTCAGTACACCCGTTCACAGTGTAGACCAGCGGAGGGCTTCAATGTCAGTACACCCGTTCACAGTGTATACCAGCGGAGGGCTTCAATGTCAGTACACCCATTCACACAGTGTTGACCAGCGGAGGGCTTCAATGTCAGTACACCCGTTCGCAGTGTAGACCGGCGGAGGGCTTCAATGTCAGTACACCCGTTCACAGAGTAGACCAGCGGAGGGCTTCAATGTCAGTACACCCGTTCACAGTGTAGACCAGCGGAGGGCTTCAATGTCAGTACACCAGTTCACAGTGTAGACCAGCGGAGGGCTTCAATGTCAGTACACCCGTTCAGAGTGTAGACCAGCAGAGGGCTTCAATGTCAGTACACCCGTTCACAGTGTCGACCAGCGGAGGGCTTCAATATCAGTACACCCGTTCACAGTGTAGACCAGCGGAGGGCTTCAATGTCAGTACACCCATTCACACAGTGTTGACCAGCGGAGGGCTTCAATGTCAGTACACCCGTTCACAGTGTAGACCAGCGGAGGGCTTCAATGTCAGTACACCCATTCACAGTGTAGACCAGCCGAGGGCTTCAATGTCCGTACACCCGTTCACAGTGTAGAGCAGCGGAGGGCTTCAATGTCAGTACACCCGTTCACAGTTTAGACCAGCGGAAGGCTTCAATGTCAGTACACCCATTCACACAGTGTAGACCAGCAGAGGGCTTCAATGTCAGTACACCCGTTCACAGTGTAGACCAGCGGAGGGCTTCAATGTCAGTACACCCATTCACAAGGTGTAGACCAGCGGAGGGCTTCAATGTCAGTACACCCGTTCACAGTGTAGACCAGCGGAGGGCTTCAATGTCAGTACACCCGTTGACAGTGTTGACCAGCGGAGGGCTTCAATGTCAGTACACCCATTCACACAGTTTAGACCAGCAGTGGGCTTCAATGTCAATACACCCGTTCACTGTGTAGACCAGCTGAGGGCTTCAATGACAGTACACCCGTTCGCAGTGTAGACCGGCGGAGGGCTTCAATGTCAGTACACCCGTTCACAGAGTAGACCAGCGGAGGGCTTCAATGTCAGTACACCCATTCACACAGTGTAGACCAGCAGTGGGCTTCAATGTCAGTACACCCATTCACAGTGTTGACCATCAGAGGGCTTCAATGTCAATACACCCGTTCACTGTGTAGACCAGCTGAGGGCTTCAATGTCAGTACACCCATTCACACAGTGTAGACCAGCGGAGGGCTTCAATGTCAGTACACCCGTTCACACAGTGTAGACCAGCGGAGGGCTTCAAATGCAGTACACCCGTTCACACAGTGTTGACCAGCGGAGGGCTTCAATGTCAGTACACCCGTTCACACAGTGTAGACCAGCGGAGGGCTTCAAATGCAGTACACCCGTTCACACAGTGCAGACCAGCGGAGGGCTTCAATGTCAGTACACTCGTTCACACAGTGTTGACCAGCGGAGGGCTTCAATGTCAGTACACCCGTTCACACAGTGCAGACCAGCAGAGGGCTTCAATGTCAGTACACCCGTTCACAGTGTAGACCAGCGGAGGGGTTCAATGTCAGTACACCCGTTCTCACAGTGTAGACCAGCGGAGGGCTTCAATGTCAGTACACCCGTTCACACAGTGTAGACCAGCGGAGGGCTTCAAATGCAGTACACCCGTTCACACAGTGCAGACCAGCGGAGGGCTTCAATGTCAGTACACTCGTTCACACAGTGTTGACCAGCGGAGGGCTTCAATGTCAGTACACCCGTTCACACAGTGCAGACCAGCAGAGGGCTTCAATGTCAGTACACCCGTTCACACAGTGCAGACCAGCAGAGGGCTTCAATGTCAGTACACCCATTCACAGTGTTGACCAGCGGAGGGCTTCAATGTCAGTACACCGGTTCACAGTGTAGACCAGCGGAGGGCTTCAATGTCAGTACACCCGTTCACAGTGTAGACCAGCGGAGGGCTTCAATGTCAGTACACCCGTTCACAGTGTAGACCAGCTGAGGGCTTCAATGTCAGTACACCCATTCACAGTGTAGTCCAGCGGAGGGCTTCAATGTCAGAACACCCGTTCACAGTGTAGACCAGCGGAGGGCTTCAATGTCAGTACACCCGTTCACAGTGTAACCAGCGGAGGGCTTCAATGTCAGTACACCCGTTCACACAGTGTAGACCAGCGGAGGGCTTCAATGTCAGTACACCCGTTCACAGTGTAGACCAGCGGAGGGCTTCAATGTCAGTACACCCGTTCACAGTGTAGACCAGCGGAGGGCTTCAATGTCAGCACATCCGTTCACAGTGTAGACCAGCGGAGGGCTTCAATGTCAGTACACCCGTTCACAGTGCAGACCAGCTGAGGGCTTCAATGTCAGTACAACCATTCACAGTGTAGACCAGCGGAGGGCTTCAATATCAGTACACCCGTTCACAGTGTAGACCAGCGGAGGGCTTCAATGTCAGTACACCCGTTCACAGTGTAGACCAGCGGAGGGCTTCAATGTCAGTACACCCGTTCACAGTGTTGACCAGCGGACGGCTTCAATGTCAGTACACCCGTTCACAGAGTAGTCCAGCGGAGGGCTTCAATGTCAGTACACCCGTTCACAGTGTAGACCAGCGGAGGGCTTCAATGTCAGTACACCCATTCACACAGTGTAGACCAGCGGATGGCTTCAATGTCAGTACACCCATGCACACAGTGTTGACCAGCGTAGGGCTTCAATGTCAGTACACCCGTTCGCAGTGTAGACCAGCGGAGGGCTTCAATGTCAGTACCCCCATTCACAGTGTAGACCAGCGGAGGGCTTCAATGTCAGTACACCCGTTCACAGTGTAGACCAGCGGAGGCCTTCAATGTCAGTACACCCGTTCACATTGTAGACCAGCGGAGAACTTCAATGTCTGTATACCCGTTCACAGTGTAGACCAGCGGAGGGCTTCAATGTCAGTACACCCGTTCACAGTGTAGACCAGCGGAGGGCTTCAATGTCAGTACACCCGTTCACAGTGTTGACCAGCGGAGGGCTTCAATGTCAGTACACCCGTTCACAGTGTAGTCCAGCGGAGGGCTTCAATGTCAGTACACCCATTCACAGTGTAGACCAGCAGAGGGCTTCAATGTCAGTACACCCGTTCACAGTGTAGACCAGCGGAGGGCTTCAATGTCAGTACACCCGTTCACAGTGTAGACCAGCGGAGGGCTTCAATGTCAGTACACCCATTCACACAGTGTAGACCAGCCGAGGGCTTCAATGTCAGTACACCCGTTCACAGTGTAGACCAGCGGAGGGCTTCAATGTCATTACACCCATTCACACAGTGTAGACCAGCGAGGGCTTCAATGTCAGTACACCAGTTGACAGTGTAGACCAGCGGAGGACTTCAATGTCAGTACACACGTTGACAGTGTAGACCAGCGGAGGGCTTCAATGTCAGTACACCCATTCACACAGTGTAGACCAGCAGTGGGCTTCAATGTCAGTACACCCATTCACAATGTTGACCAGCAGAGGGCTTCAATGTCAATACACCCGTTCACTGTGTAGACCAGCTGAGGGCTTCAATGTCAGTACACCCATTCACACAGTGTAGACCAGCGGAGGGCTTCAATGTCAGTACACCAGTTCACAGTGTAGACCAGCGGAGGGCTTCAATGTCAGTCCACCCATTCACAGTGTTGACCAGCGGAGGGCTTCAATGTCAGCACACCCGTTCACAGTGTAGACCAGCGGAGGGCTTCAATGTCAGTACACCCGTTCACAGTGTAGACCAGCGGAGGCCTTCAATGTCAGTACACCCGTTCACAGTGTAGACCAGCGGAGGGCTTCAATGTCAGTACACCCATTCACACAGTGTAGACCAGCGGAGGGCTTCAATGTCAGTACACCAGTTAACAGTGTAGACCAGCGGAGGGCTTCAATGTCAGTACACCCGTTGACAGTGTTGACCAGCGGAGGGCTTCAATGTCAGTACACCCACTCACACAGTGTAGACCAGCAGTGGGCTTCAATGTCAGTACAACCATTCACTGTGTTGACCAGCAGAGGGCTTCAATGTCAATACACCCGTTCGCTGTGTAGACCAGCTGAGGGCTTCAATGTCAGTACACCCATTCACACAGTGTAGACCAGCGGAGGGTTTCAATGTCAGTACACCCGTCCACAGTGTAGACCAGCGGAGGGCTTCAATGTCAGTACACCCATTCACAGTGTTGACCAGCGGAGGGCTTCAATGTCAGTACACCCGTTCACAGTGTAGACCAGCGGAGGGCTTCAATGTCAGTACACCCTTTCACAGTGTAGACCAGCGGAGGGCTTCAATGTCAGTACAACCGTTCACAGTGTAGACCAGCGGAGGGCTTCAATGTCAGTACACCCATTCACACAGTGTTGACCAGCGGAGGGCTTCAATGTCAGTACACCCGTTCGCAGTGTAGACCAGCGGAGGGCTTCAATGTCAGTACACCCGTTCACAGTGTAGACCATCGGAGGGCTTCAATGTCAGTACACCTGTTCACAGTGTAGACCAGTGGAGGGCTTCAATGTCAGTACACCCGTTCACAGTGTAGACCAGCGGAGGGCTTCAATGTCAATACACCCGTTCACTGTGTAGACCAGCGGAGGGCTTCAATGTCAATACACCCGTTCACAGTGTAGACCAGCGGAGGGCTTCAATGTCAATACACCCGTTCACAGTGTAGACCAGCAGAGGGTTTCAATGTCAGTACACCCGTTCACACAGTGTAGACCAGCGGAGGGCTTCAATGTCAGTACACCCATTCACAGTGTAGACCAGCGGAGGGCTTCAATGTCAGTACAGCCATTCACAGTGTTGACCAGCGGAGGGCTTCAATGTCAGTACACCCGTTCACAGTGTAGACCAGCGGAGGGCTTCAATGTCAGTACACCCGTTCACAGTGTAGACCAGCGGAGGGCTTCAATGTCAGTACACCCGTTCACAGTGTTGACCAGCGGAGGGCTTCAATGTCAGTACACCCGTTCACAGTGTAGACCAGCGGAGGGCTTCAATGTCAGTACACCCGTTCACAGTGTAGACCAGCGGAGGGCTTCAATGTCAGTACACCCGTTCACAGTGTATACCAGCGGAGGGCTTCAATGTCAGTACACCCATTCACACAGTGTTGACCAGCGGAGGGCTTCAATGTCAGTACACCCGTTCGCATTGTAGACCGGCGGAGGGCTTCAATGTCAGTACACCCGTTCACAGAGTAGACCAGCGGAGGGCTTCAATGTCAGTACACCCGTTCACAGTGTAGACCAGCGGAGGGCTTCAATGTCAGTACACCAGTTCACAGTGTAGACCAGCGGAGGGCTTCAATGTCAGTACACCCGTTCAGAGTGTAGACCAGCAGAGGGCTTCAATGTCAGTACACCCGTTCACAGTGTAGACCAGCGGAGGGCTTCAATATCAGTACACCCGTTCACAGTGTAGACCAGCGGAGGGCTTCAATGTCAGTACACCCATTCACACAGTGTTGACCAGCGGAGGGCTTCAATGTCAGTACACCCGTTCACAGTGTAGACCAGCGGAGGGTTTCAATGTCAGTACACCCATTCACAGTGTAGACCAGCCGAGGGCTTCAATGTCCGTACACCCGTTCACAGTGTAGAGCAGCGGAGGGCTTCAATGTCAGTACACCCGTTCACAGTTTAGACCAGCGGAAGGCTTCAATGTCAGTACACCCATTCACACAGTGTAGACCAGCAGAGGGCTTCAATGTCAGTACACCCGTTCACAGTGTAGACCAGCGGAGGGCTTCAATGTCAGTACACCCATTCACAAGGTGTAGACCAGCGGAGGGCTTCAATGTCAGTACACCCGTTCACAGTGTAGACCAGCGGAGGGCTTCAATGTCAGTACACCCGTTGACAGTGTTGACCAGCGGAGGGCTTCAATGTCAGTACACCCATTCACACAGTTTAGACCAGCAGTGGGCTTCAATGTCAATACACCCGTTCACTGTGTAGACCAGCTGAGGGCTTCAATGTCAGTACACCCGTTCGCAGTGTAGACCGGCGGAGGGCTTCAATGTCAGTACACCCGTTCACAGAGTAGACCAGCGGAGGGCTTCAATGTCAGTACACCCATTCACACAGTGTAGACCAGCAGTGGGCTTCAATGTCAGTACACCCATTCACAGTGTTGACCAGCAGAGGGCTTCAATGTCAATACACCCGTTCACTGTGTAGACCAGCTGAGGGCTTCAATGTCAGTACACCCATTCACACAGTGTAGACCAGCGGAGGGCTTCAATGTCAGTACACCCGTTCACAGTGTAGACCAGCGGAGGGCTTCAATGTCAGTACACCCATTCACAGTGTTGACCAGCGGAGGGCTTCAATGTCAGTACACCCGTTCACAGTGTAGACCAGCGGAGGGCTTCAATGTCAGTACACCCGTTCACAGTGTAGACCAGCGGAGGGCTTCAATATCAGTACACCCATTCACACAGTCTAGAGAGCGGAGGGCTTCAATGTCAGTACACCAGTTAACAGTGTAGACCAGCGGAGGGCTTCAATGTCAGTACACCCGTTGACAGTGTTGACCAGCGGAGGGCTTCAATGTCAGTACACCCATTCACACAGTGTAGACCAGCAGTGGGCTTCAATGTCAGTAAACCCATTCACAGTGTTGACCAGCAGAGGGCTTCAATGTCAATACACCCGTTCACTGTGTAGACCAGCTCAGGGCTTCAATGTCAGTACACCCATTCACACAGTGTAGACCAGCGGAGGGCTTCAATGTCAGTACACCCTTTCACAGTGTAGACCAGCGGAGGGCTTCAATGTCAGTACACCCATTCACAGTGTTGACCAGCGGAGGGCTTCAATGTCAGTACACCCGTTCACAGTGTAGACCAGCGGAGGGCTTAAATGTCAGTACACACGTTCACAGAGTAGACCAGCGGAGGGCTTCAATGTCAGTACAACCGTTCACAGTGTAGACCAGCGGAGGGCTTCAATGTCAGTACACCAGTTCACAGTGTAGACCAGCGGAGGGCTTCAAATGCAGTACACCCGTTCACAGTGTAGACCAGCGGAGCCCTTCAATGTCAGTTCACCCGTTCACAGTGTAGACCAGCGGAGGGCTTCAATGTCACTACACCCGTTGAGAGTGTAGACCAGCGGAGGGCTTCAATATCAGTACACCCGTTCACAGTGTAGACCAGCGGAGGGCTTCAATGTCAGTACACCCGTTCAGAGTGTAGACCAGCAGAGGGCATCAATGTCAGTACACCCGTTCACAGTGTAGACCAGCGGAGGGCTTCAATGTCAGTACACCCGTTCACAGTGTTGACCAGCGGAGGGCTTCAAATGCAGTACACCCGTTCACAGTGTAGACCAGTAGAGGGCTTCAATGTCAGTACACCCATTCACAGTGTAGACCAGCGGAGGGCTTCAATGTCAGTACACCCGTTCACAGTGTTGACCAGCGGAGGGCTTCAAATGCAGTACACCCGTTCACAGTGTAGACCAGCAGAGGGCTTCAATGTCAGTACACCCATTCACAGTGTAGACCAGCGGAGGGCTTCAATGTCAGTACACCCGTTTACAGTGTAGACCAGCGGAGGGCTTCAATGTCAGTACACCCGTTCACAGTGTAGACCAGCAGAGGGCTTCAATGTCAGTACACCCGTTCACAGTGTAGACCAGCGGAGGGCTTCAATGTCAGTACACCCGTTCACAGTGTAGACCAGCGGAGGGCTTCAATGTCAGTACACCCGTTCACACAGTGTAGAACAGCGGAGGGCTTCAATGTCAGTACACCAGTTCACAGTGTAGACCAGCGGAGGGCTTCAAATGCAGTACACCCGTTCACAGTGTAGACCAGCGGAGGGCTTCAGTGTCAGTACAACCGTTCACAGTGTAGACCAGCGGAGGGCTTCAATGTCAGTACACCCGTTCGCAGTGTAGACCAGCGGAGGGCTTCAATGTCAGTACACCCGTTCACAGTGTAGACCATCGGAGGGCTTCAATGTCAGTACACCCGTTCACAGTGTAGACCAGTGGAGGGCTTCAATGTCAGTACACCCGTTCACAGTGTAGACCAGCGGAGGGCTTCAATGTCAGTACACCCGTTCACAGTGTTGACCAGCGGAGGGCTTCAAATGCAGTACACCCGTTCACAGTGTAGACCAGCAGAGGGCTTCAATGTCAGTACACCCATTCACAGTGTAGACCAGCGGAGGGCTTCAATGTCAGTACACCCGTTTACAGTGTAGACCAGCGGAGGGCTTCAATGTCAGTACACCCGTTCACAGTGTAGACCAGCAGAGGGCTTCAATGTCAGTACACCCGTTCACAGTGTAGACCAGCGGAGGGCTTCAATGTCAGTACACCCGTTCACAGTGTAGACCAGCGGAGGGCTTCAATGTCAGTACACCCGTTCACACAGTGTAGAACAGCGGAGGGCTTCAATGTCAGTACACCAGTTCACAGTGTAGACCAGCGGAGGGCTTCAAATGCAGTACACCCGTTCACAGTGTAGACCAGCGGAGGGCTTCAGTGTCAGTACAACCGTTCACAGTGTAGACCAGCGGAGGGCTTCAATGTCAGTACACCCGTTCGCAGTGTAGACCAGCGGAGGGCTTCAATGTCAGTACACCCGTTCACAGTGTAGACCAGTGGAGGGCTTCAATGTCAGTACACCCTTTCACAGTGTAGACCAGCGGAGGGCTTCAATGTCAGTACACCCGTTCACAGTGTTGACCAGCGGAGGTCTTCAAATGCAGTACACCCGTTCACAGTGTAGACCAGCAGAGGGCTTCAATGTCAGTACACCCATTCACAGTGTAGACCAGCGGAGGGCTTCAATGTCAGTACACCCGTTTACAGTGTAGACCAGCGGAGGGCTTCAATGTCAGTACACCCGTTCACAGTGTAGACCAGCGGAGGGCTTCAATGTCAGTACACCCGTTCACAGTGTAGACCAGCAGAGGGCTTCAATGTCAGTACACCCGTTCACAGTGTAGACCAGCGGAGGGCTTCAATGTCAGTACACCCGTTCACAGTGTAGACCAGCGGAGGGCTTCAATGTCAGTACACCCGTTCACACAGTGTAGAACAGCGGAGGGCTTCAATGTCAGTACACCAGTTCACAGTGTAGACCAGCGGAGGGCTTCAAATGCAGTACACCCGTTCACAGTGTAGACCAGCGGAGGGCTTCAGTGTCAGTACAACCGTTCACAGTGTAGACCAGCGGAGGGCTTCAATGTCAGTACACCCGTTCGCAGTGTAGACCAGCGGAGGGCTTCAATGTCAGTACACCCATTCACACAGTGTAGACCATCGGAGGGCTTCAATGTCAGTACACCCGTTCACAGTGTAGACCAGTGGAGGGCTTCAATGTCAGTACACCCGTTCACAGTGTAGACCAGCGGAGGGCTTCAATGTCAGTACACCCGTTCACAGTGTTGACCAGCGGAGGGCTTCAATGTCAGTAGACCCGTTCACAGTGTAGACCAGCGGAGTGCTTCAATGTCAGTACACCCGTTCACAGTGTAGACCAGCGGAGGGCTTCAATGTCAGTACACCCGTTCACAGTGTAGACCAGCGGAGGGCTTCAATGTCAGTACACCCGTTCACACAGTGTAGAACAGCGGAGGGCTTCAATGTCAGTACACCCGTTCAGAGTGTAGACCAGCAGAGGGCATCAATGTCAGTACACCCGTTCACAGTGTAGACCAGCGGAGGGCTTCAATGTCAGTACACCCGTTCACAGTGTTGACCAGCGGAGGGCTTCAAATGCAGTACACCCGTTCACAGTGTAGACCAGTAGAGGGCTTCAATGTCAGTACACCCATTCACAGTGTAGACCAGCGGAGGGCTTCAATGTCAGTACACCCGTTCACAGTGTTGACCAGCGGAGGGCTTCAAATGCAGTACACCCGTTCACAGTGTAGACCAGCAGAGGGCTTCAATGTCAGTACACCCGTTTACAGTGTAGACCAGCGGAGGGCTTCAATGTCAGTACACCCGTTCACAGTGTAGACCAGCAGAGGGCTTCAATGTCAGTACACCCGTTCACAGTGTAGACCAGCGGAGGGCTTCAATGTCAGTACACCCGTTCACAGTGTAGACCAGCGGAGGGCTTCAATGTCAGTACACCCGTTCACACAGTGTAGAACAGCGGAGGGCTTCAATGTCAGTACACCAGTTCACAGTGTAGACCAGCGGAGGGCTTCAAATGCAGTACACCCGTTCACAGTGTAGACCAGCGGAGGGCTTCAGTGTCAGTACAACCGTTCACAGTGTAGACCAGCGGAGGGCTTCAATGTCAGTACACCCGTTCGCAGTGTAGACCAGCGGAGGGCTTCAATGTCAGTACACCCGTTCACAGTGTAGACCATCGGAGGGCTTCAATGTCAGTACACCCGTTCACAGTGTAGACCAGTGGAGGGCTTCAATGTCAGTACACCCGTTCACAGTGTAGACCAGCGGAGGGCTTCAATGTCAGTACACCCGTTCGGAGTGTAGACCAGCAGAGGGCTTCAATGTCAGTACACCCGTTCACAGTGTAGACCAGCGGAGGGCTTCAATGTCAATACACCCGTTCACTGTGTAGACCAGCTGAGGGCTTCAATGTCAGTACACCCATTCACACAGTGTACACCAGCGGAGGGCTTCAATGTCAGTACACCCGTTCACAGTGTAGACCAGTGGAGGGCTTCAATGTCAGTACACCCATTCACAGTGTTGACCAGCGGAGGGCTTCAATGTCAGTACACCCGTTCACAGTGTAGACCAGCGGAGGGCTTCAATGTCAGTACACCCGTTCACAGTGTAGACCAGCGGAGGGCTTCAATGTCAGTACAGCCGTTCACAGTGTATACCAGCGGAGGGCTTCAATGTCAGTACACCCATGCACAGTGTAGACCAGCGGAGGGCTTCAATGTCAGTACACCCGTTCACAGTGTAGACCAGCGGAGGCCTTCAATGTCAGTACACCCGTTCACATTGTAGACCAGCGGAGAGCTTCAATGTCTGTACACCCGTTCACAGTGTAGACCAGCGGAGGGCTTCAATGTCAGAACACCCGTTCACAGTGTAGACCAGCGGAGGGCTTCAATGTCAGTACACCCGTTCACAGTGTTGACCAGCGGAGGGCTTCAATGTCAGTACACCCGTTCACAGTGTAGACCAGCGGAGGGCTTCAATGTCAGTACACCCATTCACACAGTGTAGACCAGCGAGGGCTTCAATGTCAGTACACCAGTTGACAGTGTAGACCAGCGGAGGGCTTCAATGTCAGTACACACGTTGACAGTGTAGACCAGCGGAGGGCTTCAATGTCAGTACACCCATTCACACAGTGTAGACCAGCAGTGGGCTTCAATGTCAGTACACCCATTCACAGTGTTGACCAGCAGAGGGCTTCAATGTCAATACACCCGTTCACTGTGTAGACCAGCTGAGGGCTTTAATGTCAGTACACCCATTCACACAGTGTAGACCAGCGGAGGGCTTCAATATCAGTACACCCGTTCACAGTGTAGACCAGCGGAGGGCTTCAATGTCAGTACACCCATTCACAGTGTTGACCAGCGGCGGGCTTCAATGTCAGTACACCCGTTCACAGTGTAGACCAGCGGAGGGCTTCAATTTCAGTACACCCGTTCACGGTGTAGACCAGCGGAGGGCTTCAATGTCAGTACACCCGTTCACAGTGTAGACCAGCGGAGGGCTTCAATGTCAGTACACCCATTCACACAGTGTAGAGAGCGGAGGGCTTCAATGTCAGTACACCAGTTAACAGTGTAGACCAGCGGTGGGCTTCAATGTCAGTACACCCGTTGACAGTGTTGACCAGCGGAGGGCTTCAATGTCAGTAAACCCATTCACACCGTGTAGACCAGCAGTGGGCTTCAATGTCAGTACACCCATTCACAGTGTTGACCAGCAGAGCGCTTCAATGTCAATACACCCGTTCACTGTGTAGACCAGCTCAGGGCTTCAATGTCAGTACACCCATTCACACAGTGTAGACCAGCGGAGGGCTTCAATGTCAGTACACCCGTTCACAGTGTAGACCAGCGGAGGGCTTCAATGTCAGTACACCCATTCACAGTGTTGACCAGCGGAGGGCTTCAATGTCAGTACACCCGTTCACAGTGTAGACCAGCGGAGGGCTTCAATGTCAGTACACCAGTTCACAGTGTAGACCAGCGGAGGGCTTCAATGTCAGTACAACCGTTCACAGTGTAGACCAGCGGAGGGCTTCAATGTCAGTACACCCATTCACACAGTGTTGACCAGCGGAGGGCTTCAATGTCAGTACACCCGTTCGCAGTGTAGACCAGCGGAGAGCTTCAATGTCAGTACACCCGTTCACAGTGTAGACCATCGGAGGGCTTCAATGTCAGTACACCCGTTCACAGTGTAGACCAGTGGAGGGCTTCAATGTCAGTACACCCGTTCACAGTGTAGACCATCGGAGGGCTTCAATGTCAGTACACCCGTTCGGAGTGTAGACCAGCAGAGGGCTTCAATGTCAGTACACCCGTTCACAGTGTAGACCAGCGGAGGGCTTCAATGTCAATACACCCGTTCACAGTGTAGACCAGCTGAGGGCTTCAATGTCAGTACACCCGTTCACAGTGTAGACCAGCAGAGGGCTTCAATGTCAGTACACCCGTTCACAGTGTAGACCAGCGGAGGGCTTCAATGTCAGTACACCCGTTCACAGTGTAGACCAGCAGAGGGCTTCAATGTCAGTACACCCGTTCACAGTGTAGACCAGCGGAGGGCTTCAATGTCAGTACACCCGTTCACAGTGTTGACCAGCGGAGGGCTTCAAATGCAGTACACCCGTTCACAGTGTAGACCATCGGAGGGCTTCAATGTCAGTACACCCGTTCGGAGTGTAGACCAGCAGAGGGCTTCAATGTCAGTACACCCGTTCACAGTGTAGACCAGCGGAGGGCTTCAATGTCAATACACCCGTTCACAGTGTAGACCAGCTGAGGGTTTCAATGTCAGTACACCCGTTCACAGTGTTGACCAGCGGTGGGCTTCAATGTCAGTACACCCGTTCACAGTGTAGAACAGCGGAGGGCTTCAATGTCAGTACACCCGTTCACAGTGTAGACCAGCGGAGGGCTTCAATGTCAGTACACCCGTTCACAGTGTAGACCAGCGGTGGGCTTCAATATCAGTACACCCGTTCACAGTGTAGACCAGCAGAGGGCTTCAATGTCAGTACACCCGTTCACAGTGTTGACCAGCGGTGGGCTTCAATGTCAGTACACCCGTTCACAGTGTTGACCAGCGGTGGGCTTCAATGTCAGTACACCCGTTCACAGTGTAGAACAGCGGAGGGCTTCAATGTCAGTACACCCGTTCACAGTGTAGACCAGCGGAGGGCTTCAATGTCAGTACACCCATTCACAGTGTATACCAGCTGAGGGCTTCAATGTCAGTACACCCATTCACACAGTGTAGACCAGCGGAGGGCTTCAATGTCAGTACACCCGTTGACAGTGTAGACCAGCGGAGGGCTTCAATGTCAGTACTCCCATTCACAGTGTAGACCAGCGGAGGGCTTCAATGTCAGTACACCCATTCACAGTGTTGACCAGCGGAGGGCTTCAATGACAGTACACCCGTTCACAGTGTAGACCAGCGGAGTGCTTCAATGTCAGTATACCCGTTCACAGTGTAGACCAGCGGAGGGCTTCAATGTCAGTACACCCGTTCACAGTGTAGACCAGCGGAGGGCTTCAATGTCAGTACACCCGTTCACAGTGTAGACCAGCGGAGGGCTTCAATGTCAGTACACCCGTTTACAGTGTAGACCAGCAGAGGGCTTCAATGTCAGCAGACCCGTTCACAGTGTAGACCAGCGGAGGGCTTCAATGTCAGTACACCCATGCACACAGTGTTGACCAGCGGAGGGCTTCAATGTCAGTACACCCGTTCGCAGTGTAGACCAGCGGAGGGCTTCAATGTCAGTACACCCATTCACAGTGTAGACCAGCGGAGGGCTTCAATGTCAGTACACCCGTTCACAGTGTAGACCAGCGGAGGCCTTCAATGTCAGTACACCCGTTCACATTGTAGACCAGCGGAGAGCTTCAATGTCTGTACACCCGTTCACAGTGTAGACCAGCGGAGGGCTTCAATGTCAGTACACCCGTTCACAGTGTAGACCAGCGGAGGGCTTCAATGTCAGTACACCCGTTCACAGTGTTGCCCAGCGGAGGGCTTCAATGTCAGTACACCCATTGACAGTGTAGACCAGCAGAGGGCTTCAATGTCAGTACACCCGTTCACAGTGTAGACCAGCGGAGGGCTTCAATGTCATTACACCCGTTCACAGTGTAGACCAGCGGAGGGCATCAATGTCAGTACACCCATTCACACAGTGTAGACCAGCGGAGGGCTTCAATGTCAGTACACCCGTTCACAGTGTAGACCAGCGGAGGGCTTCAATGTCAGTACACCCATTCACAGTGTTGACCAGCGGAGGGCTTCAATGACAGTACACCCGTTCACAGTGTAGACCAGCGGAGTGCTTCAATGTCAGTACACCCGTTCACAGTGTAGACCAGCGGAGGGCTTCAATGTCAGTACACCCGTTCACAGTGTAGACCAGCGGAGGGCTTCAATGTCAGTACACCCGTTCACAGTGTAGACCAGCGGAGGGCTTCAATGTCAGTACACCCGTTTACAGTGTAGACCAGCAGAGGGCTTCAATGTCAGCAGACCCGTTCACAGTGTAGACCAGCGGAGGGCTTCAATGTCAGTACACCCATGCACACAGTGTTGACCAGCGGAGGGCTTCAATGTCAGTACACCCGTTCGCAGTGTAGACCAGCGGAGGGCTTCAATGTCAGTACACCCATTCACAGTGTAGACCAGCGGAGGGCTTCAATGTCAGTACACCCGTTCACAGTGTAGACCAGCGGAGGCCTTCAATGTCAGTACACCCGTTCACATTGTAGACCAGCGGAGAGCTTCAATGTCTGTACACCCGTTCACAGTGTAGACCAGCGGAGGGCTTCAATGTCAGTACACCCGTTCACAGTGTAGACCAGCGGAGGGCTTCAATGTCAGTACACCCGTTCACAGTGTAGTCCAGCGGAGGGCTTCAATGTCAGTACACCCATTGACAGTGTAGACCAGCAGAGGGCTTCAATGTCAGTACACCCGTTCACAGTGTAGACCAGCGGAGGGCTTCAATGTCAGTACACCCGTTCACAGTGTAGACCAGCGGAGGGCTTCAATGTCAGTACACCCATTCACACAATGTAGTCCAGCAGAGGGCTTCAATGTCAGTACACCCGTTCACAGTGTAGACCAGCGGAGGGCTTCAATGTCAGTACACCCGTTCACAGTGTTGCCCAGCGGAGGGCTTCAATGTCAGTACACCCATTGACAGTGTAGACCAGCAGAGGGCTTCAATGTCAGTACACCCGTTCACAGTGTAGACCAGCGGAGGGCTTCAATGTCATTACACCCGTTCACAGTGTAGACCAGCGGAGGGCATCAATGTCAGTACACCCATTCACACAGTGTAGACCAGCGGAGGGCTTCAATGTCAGTACACCCGTTTACAGTGTAGACCAGCAGAGGGCTTCAATGTCAGCAGACCCGTTCACAGTGTAGACCAGCGGAGGGCTTCAATGTCAGTACACCCATGCACACAGTGTTGACCAGCGGAGGGCTTCAATGTCAGTACACCCGTTCGCAGTGTAGACCAGCGGAGGGCTTCAATGTCAGTACACCCATTCACAGTGTAGACCAGCGGAGGGCTTCAATGTCAGTACACCCGTTCACAGTGTAGACCAGCGGAGGGCTTCAATGTCATTACACCCGTTCACAGTGTAGACCAGCGGAGGGCATCAATGTCAGTACACCCATTCACACAGTGTAGACCAGCGGAGGTCTTCAATGTCAGTACACCCGTTTAGAGTTTAGACCAGCAGAGGGCTTCAATGTCAGCAGACCCGTTCACAGTGTAGACCAGCGGAGGGCTTCAATGTCAGTACACCCATGCACACAGTGTTGACCAGCGGAGGGCTTCAATGTCAGTACACCCGTTCGCAGTGTAGACCAGCGGAGGGCTTCAATGTCAGTACACCCATTCACAGTGTAGACCAGCGGAGGGCTTCAATGTCAGTACACCCGTTCACAGTGTAGACCAGCGGAGGCCTTCAATGTCAGTACACCCGTTCACATTGTAGACCAGCGGAGGGCTTCAATGTCAGTACACCCGTTCGCAGTGTAGACCAGCGGAGGGCTTCAATGTCAGTACACCCATTCACAGTGTAGACCAGCGGAGGGCTTCAATGTCAGTACACCCGTTCACAGTGTAGACCAGCGGAGGCCTTCAATGTCAGTACACCCGTTCACATTGTAGACCAGCGGAGAGCTTCAATGTCTGTACACCCGTTCACAGTGTAGACCAGCGGAGGGCTTCAATGTCAGTACACCCGTTCACAGTGTAGACCAGCGGAGGGCTTCAATGTCAGTACACCCGTTCACAGTGTAGTCCAGCGGAGGGCTTCAATGTCAGTACACCCATTGACAGTGTAGACCAGCAGAGGGCTTCAATGTCAGTACACCCGTTCACAGTGTAGACCAGCGGAGGGCTTCAATGTCAGTACACCCGTTCACAGTGTAGACCAGCGGAGGGCTTCAATGTCATTACACCCGTTCACATTGTAGACCAGCGGAGAGCTTCAATGTCTGTACACCCGTTCACAGTGTAGACCAGCGGAGGGCTTCAATGTCAGTACACCCGTTCACAGTGTAGACCAGCGGAGGGCTTCAATGTCAGTACACCCGTTCACAGTGTAGTCCAGCGGAGGGCTTCAATGTCAGTACACCCATTGACAGTGTAGACCAGCAGAGGGCTTCAATGTCAGTACACCCGTTCACAGTGTAGACCAGCGGAGGGCTTCAATGTCAGTACACCCGTTCACAGTGTAGACCAGCGGAGGGCTTCAATGTCAGTACACCCATTCACACAATGTAGTCCAGCAGAGGGCTTCAATGTCAGTACACCCGTTCACAGTGTAGACCAGCGGAGGGCTTCAATGTCAGTACACCCGTTCACAGTGTAGACCAGCGGAGGGCTTCAATGTCAGTACACCCATTCACAGTGTTGACCAGCGGAGGGCTTCAATGACAGTACACCCGTTCACAGTGTAGACCAGCGGAGTGCTTCAATGTCAGTACACCCGTTCACAGTGTAGACCAGCGGAGGGCTTCAATGTCAGTACACCCGTTCACAGTGTAGACCAGCGGAGGGCTTCAATGTCAGTACACCCGTTCACAGTGTAGACCAGCGGAGGGCTTCAATGTCAGTACACCCGTTTACAGTGTAGACCAGCAGAGGGCTTCAATGTCAGCAGACCCGTTCACAGTGTAGACCAGCGGAGGGCTTCAATGTCAGTACACCCATGCACACAGTGTTGACCAGCGGAGGGCTTCAATGTCATTACACCCGTTCACAGTGTAGACCAGCGGAGGGCATCAATGTCAGTACACCCATTCACACAGTGTAGACCAGCGGAGGGCTTCAATGTCAGTACACCCGTTTAGAGTTTAGACCAGCAGAGGGCTTCAATGTCAGCAGACCCGTTCACAGTGTAGACCAGCGGAGGGCTTCAATGTCAGTACACCCATGCACACAGTGTTGACCAGCGGAGGGCTTCAATGTCAGTACACCCGTTCGCAGTGTAGACCAGCGGAGGGCTTCAATGTCAGTACACCCATTCACAGTGTAGACCAGCGGAGGGCTTCAATGTCAGTACACCCGTTCACAGTGTAGACCAGCGGAGGCCTTCAATGTCAGTACACCCGTTCACATTGTAGACCAGCGGAGGGCTTCAATGTCAGTACACCCGTTCGCAGTGTAGACCAGCGGAGGGCTTCAATGTCAGTACACCCATTCACAGTGTAGACCAGCGGAGGGCTTCAATGTCAGTACACCCGTTCACAGTGTAGACCAGCGGAGGCCTTCAATGTCAGTACACCCGTTCACATTGTAGACCAGCGGAGAGCTTCAATGTCTGTACACCCGTTCACAGTGTAGACCAGCGGAGGGCTTCAATGTCAGTACACCCGTTCACAGTGTAGACCAGCGGAGGGCTTCAATGTCAGTACACCCGTTCACAGTGTAGTCCAGCGGAGGGCTTCAATGTCAGTACACCCATTGACAGTGTAGACCAGCAGAGGGCTTCAATGTCAGTACACCCGTTCACAGTGTAGACCAGCGGAGGGCTTCAATGTCAGTACACCCGTTCACAGTGTAGACCAGCGGAGGGCTTCAATGTCATTACACCCGTTCACATTGTAGACCAGCGGAGAGCTTCAATGTCTGTACACCCGTTCACAGTGTAGACCAGCGGAGGGCTTCAATGTCAGTACACCCGTTCACAGTGTAGACCAGCGGAGGGCTTCAATGTCAGTACACCCGTTCACAGTGTAGTCCAGCGGAGGGCTTCAATGTCAGTACACCCATTGACAGTGTAGACCAGCAGAGGGCTTCAATGTCAGTACACCCGTTCACAGTGTAGACCAGCGGAGGGCTTCAATGTCAGTACACCCGTTCACAGTGTAGACCAGCGGAGGGCTTCAATGTCAGTACACCCATTCACACAATGTAGTCCAGCAGAGGGCTTCAATGTCAGTACACCCGTTCACAGTGTAGACCAGCGGAGGGCTTCAATGTCAGTACACCCGTTCACAGTGTAGACCAGCGGAGGGCTTCAATGTCAGTACACCCATTCACAGTGTTGACCAGCGGAGGGCTTCAATGACAGTACACCCGTTCACAGTGTAGACCAGCGGAGTGCTTCAATGTCAGTACACCCGTTCACAGTGTAGACCAGCGGAGGGCTTCAATGTCAGTACACCCGTTCACAGTGTAGACCAGCGGAGGGCTTCAATGTCAGTACACCCGTTCACAGTGTAGACCAGCGGAGGGCTTCAATGTCAGTACACCCGTTTACAGTGTAGACCAGCAGAGGGCTTCAATGTCAGCAGACCCGTTCACAGTATAGACCAGCGGAGGGCTTCAATGTCAGTACACCCATGCACACAGTGTTGACCAGCGGAGGGCTTCAATGTCAGTACACCCGTTCGCAGTGTAGACCAGCGGAGGGCTTCAATGTCAGTACACCCATTCACAGTGTAGACCAGCGGAGGGCTTCAATGTCAGTACACCCGTTCACAGTGTAGACCAGCGGAGGCCTTCAATGTCAGTACACCCGTTCACATTGTAGACCAGCGGAGAGCTTCAATGTCTGTACACCCGTTCACAGTGTAGACCAGCGGAGGGCTTCAATGTCAGTACACCCGTTCACAGTGTAGACCAGCGGAGGGCTTCAATGTCAGTACACCCGTTCACAGTGTTGCCCAGCGGAGGGCTTCAATGTCAGTACACCCATTGACAGTGTAGACCAGCAGAGGGCTTCAATGTCAGTACACCCGTTCACAGTGTTGACCAGCGGAGGGCTTCAATGACAGTACACCCGTTCACAGTGTAGACCAGCGGAGTGCTTCAATGTCAGTACACCCGTTCACAGTGTAGACCAGCGGAGGGCTTCAATGTCAGTACACCCGTTCACAGTGTAGACCAGCGGAGGGCTTCAATGTCAGTACACCCGTTCACAGTGTAGACCAGCGGAGGGCTTCAATGTCAGTACACCCGTTTACAGTGTAGACCAGCAGAGGGCTTCAATGTCAGCAGACCCGTTCACAGTGTAGACCAGCGGAGGGCTTCAATGTCAGTACACCCATGCACACAGTGTTGACCAGCGGAGGGCTTCAATGTCAGTACACCCGTTCGCAGTGTAGACCAGCGGAGGGCTTCAATGTCAGTACACCCATTCACAGTGTAGACCAGCGGAGGGCTTCAATGTCAGTACACCCGTTCACAGTGTAGACCAGCGGAGGCCTTCAATGTCAGTACACCCGTTCACATTGTAGACCAGCGGAGAGCTTCAATGTCTGTACACCCGTTCACAGTGTAGACCAGCGGAGGGCTTCAATGTCAGTACACCCGTTCACAGTGTAGACCAGCGGAGGGCTTCAATGTCAGTACACCCGTTCACAGTGTTGCCCAGCGGAGGGCTTCAATGTCAGTACACCCATTGACAGTGTAGACCAGCAGAGGGCTTCAATGTCAGTACACCCGTTCACAGTGTAGACCAGCGGAGGGCTTCAATGTCATTACACCCGTTCACAGTGTAGACCAGCGGAGGGCATCAATGTCAGTACACCCATTCACACAGTGTAGACCAGCGGAGGGCTTCAATGTCAGTACACCCGTTCACAGTGTAGACCAGCGGAGGGCTTCAATGTCAGTACACCCATTCACAGTGTTGACCAGCGGAGTGCTTCAATGACAGTACACCCGTTCACAGTGTAGACCAGCGGAGTGCTTCAATGTCAGTACACCCGTTCACAGTGTAGACCAGCGGAGGGCTTCAATGTCAGTACACCCGTTCACAGTGTAGACCAGCGGAGGGCTTCAATGTCAGTACACCCGTTCACAGTGTAGACCAGCGGAGGGCTTCAATGTCAGTACACCCGTTTACAGTGTAGACCAGCAGAGGGCTTCAATGTCAGCAGACCCGTTCACAGTGTAGACCAGCGGAGGGCTTCAATGTCAGTACAGCCATGCACACAGTGTTGACCAGCGGAGGGCTTCAATGTCAGTACACCCGTTCGCAGTGTAGACCAGCGGAGGGCTTCAATGTCAGTACACCCATTCACAGTGTAGACCAGCGGAGGGCTTCAATGTCAGTACACCCGTTCACAGTGTAGACCAGCGGAGGCCTTCAATGTCAGTACACCCGTTCACATTGTAGACCAGCGGAGAGCTTCAATGTCTGTACACCCGTTCACAGTGTAGACCAGCGGAGGGCTTCAATGTCAGTACACCCGTTCACAGTGTAGACCAGCGGAGGGCTTCAATGTCAGTACACCCGTTCACAGTGTAGTCCAGCGGAGGGCTTCAATGTCAGTACACCCATTGACAGTGTAGACCAGCAGAGGGCTTCAATGTCAGTACACCCGTTCACAGTGTAGACCAGCGGAGGGCTTCAATGTCAGTACACCCGTTCACAGTGTAGACCAGCGGAGGGCTTCAATGTCAGTACACCCATTCACACAATGTAGTCCAGCAGAGGGCTTCAATGTCAGTACACCCGTTCACAGTGTAGACCAGCGGAGGGCTTCAATGTCAGTACACCCGTTCACAGTGTAGACCAGCGGAGGGCTTCAATGTCAGTACACCCATTCACAGTGTTGACCAGCGGAGGGCTTCAATGACAGTACACCCGTTCACAGTGTAGACCAGCGGAGTGCTTCAATGTCAGTACACCCGTTCACAGTGTAGACCAGCGGAGGGCTTCAATGTCAGTACACCCGTTCACAGTGTAGACCAGCGGAGGGCTTCAATGTCAGTACACCCGTTCACAGTGTAGACCAGCGGAGGGCTTCAATGTCAGTACACCCGTTTACAGTGTAGACCAGCAGAGGGCTTCAATGTCAGCAGACCCGTTCACAGTGTAGACCAGCGGAGGGCTTCAATGTCAGTACACCCATGCACACAGTGTTGACCAGCGGAGGGCTTCAATGTCAGTACACCCGTTCGCAGTGTAGACCAGCGGAGGGCTTCAATGTCAGTACACCCATTCACAGTGTAGACCAGCGGAGGGCTTCAATGTCAGTACACCCGTTCACAGTGTAGACCAGCGGAGGCCTTCAATGTCAGTACACCCGTTCACATTGTAGACCAGCGGAGAGCTTCAATGTCTGTACACCCGTTCACAGTGTAGACCAGCGGAGGGCTTCAATGTCAGTACACCCGTTCACAGTGTAGACCAGCGGAGGGCTTCAATGTCAGTACACCCGTTCACAGTGTTGCCCAGCGGAGGGCTTCAATGTCAGTACACCCATTGACAGTGTAGACCAGCAGAGGGCTTCAATGTCAGTACACCCGTTCACAGTGTTGACCAGCGGAGGGCTTCAATGACAGTACACCCGTTCACAGTGTAGACCAGCGGAGTGCTTCAATGTCAGTACACCCGTTCACAGTGTAGACCAGCGGAGGGCTTCAATGTCAGTACACCCGTTCACAGTGTAGACCAGCGGAGGGCTTCAATGTCAGTACACCCGTTCACAGTGTAGACCAGCGGAGGGCTTCAATGTCAGTACACCCGTTTACAGTGTAGACCAGCAGAGGGCTTCAATGTCAGCAGACCCGTTCACAGTGTAGACCAGCGGAGGGCTTCAATGTCAGTACACCCATGCACACAGTGTTGACCAGCGGAGGGCTTCAATGTCAGTACACCCGTTCGCAGTGTAGACCAGCGGAGGGCTTCAATGTCAGTACACCCATTCACAGTGTAGACCAGCGGAGGGCTTCAATGTCAGTACACCCGTTCACAGTGTAGACCAGCGGAGGCCTTCAATGTCAGTACACCCGTTCACATTGTAGACCAGCGGAGAGCTTCAATGTCTGTACACCCGTTCACAGTGTAGACCAGCGGAGGGCTTCAATGTCAGTACACCCGTTCACAGTGTAGACCAGCGGAGGGCTTCAATGTCAGTACACCCGTTCACAGTGTTGCCCAGCGGAGGGCTTCAATGTCAGTACACCCATTGATAGTGTAGACCAGCAGAGGGCTTCAATGTCAGTACACCCGTTCACAGTGTAGACCAGCGGAGGGCTTCAATGTCATTACACCCGTTCACAGTGTAGACCAGCGGAGGGCATCAATGTCAGTACACCCATTCACACAGTGTAGACCAGCGGAGGGCTTCAATGTCAGTACACCCGTTCACAGTGTAGACCAGCGGAGGGCTTCAATGTCAGTACACCCATTCACAGTGTTGACCAGCGGAGTGCTTCAATGACAGTACACCCGTTCACAGTGTAGACCAGCGGAGTGCTTCAATGTCAGTACACCCGTTCACAGTGTAGACCAGCGGAGGGCTTCAATGTCAGTACACCCGTACACAGTGTAGACCAGCGGAGGGCTTCAATGTCAGTACACCCGTTCACAGTGTAGACCAGCGGAGGCCTTCAATGTCAGTACACCCGTTCACATTGTAGACCAGCGGAGAGCTTCAATGTCTGTACACCCGTTCACAGTGTAGACCAGCGGAGGGCTTCAATGTCAGTACACCCGTTCACAGTGTAGACCAGCGGAGGGCTTCAATGTCAGTACACCCGTTCACAGTGTTGCCCAGCGGAGGGCTTCAATGTCAGTACACCCATTGACAGTGTAGACCAGCAGAGGGCTTCAATGTCAGTACACCCGTTCACAGTGTAGACCAGCGGAGGGCTTCAATGTCATTACACCCGTTCACAGTGTAGACCAGCGGAGGGCATCAATGTCAGTACACCCATTCACACAGTGTAGACCAGCGGAGGGCTTCAATGTCAGTACACCCGTTCACAGTGTAGACCAGCGGAGGGCTTCAATGTCAGTACACCCATTCACAGTGTTGACCAGCGGAGTGCTTCAATGACAGTACACCCGTTCACAGTGTAGACCAGCGGAGTGCTTCAATGTCAGTACACCCGTTCACAGTGTAGACCAGCGGAGGGCTTCAATGTCAGTACACCCGTTCACAGTGTAGACCAGCGGAGGGCTTCAATGTCAGTACACCCGTTCACAGTGTAGACCAGCGGAGGGCTTCAATGTCAGTACACCCGTTTACAGTGTAGACCAGCAGAGGGCTTCAATGTCAGCAGACCCGTTCACAGTGTAGACCAGCGGAGGGCTTCAATGTCAGTACAGCCATGCACACAGTGTTGACCAGCGGAGGGCTTCAATGTCAGTACACCCGTTCGCAGTGTAGACCAGCGGAGGGCTTCAATGTCAGTACACCCATTCACAGTGTAGACCAGCGGAGGGCTTCAATGTCAGTACACCCGTTCACAGTGTAGACCAGCGGAGGCCTTCAATGTCAGTACACCCGTTCACATTGTAGACCAGCGGAGAGCTTCAATGTCTGTACACCCGTTCACAGTGTAGACCAGCGGAGGGCTTCAATGTCAGTACACCCGTTCACAGTGTAGACCAGCGGAGGGCTTCAATGTCAGTACACCCGTTCACAGTGTAGTCCAGCGGAGGGCTTCAATGTCAGTACACCCATTGACAGTGTAGACCAGCAGAGGGCTTCAATGTCAGTACACCCGTTCACAGTGTAGACCAGCGGAGGGCTTCAATGTCAGTACACCCGTTCACAGTGTAGACCAGCGGAGGGCTTCAATGTCAGTACACCCATTCACACAATGTAGTCCAGCAGAGGGCTTCAATGTCAGTACACCCGTTCACAGTGTAGACCAGCGGAGGGCTTCAATGTCAGTACACCCGTTCACAGTGTAGACCAGCGGAGGGCTTCAATGTCAGTACACCCATTCACAGTGTTGACCAGCGGAGGGCTTCAATGACAGTACACCCGTTCACAGTGTAGACCAGCGGAGTGCTTCAATGTCAGTACACCCGTTCACAGTGTAGACCAGCGGAGGGCTTCAATGTCAGTACACCCGTTCACAGTGTAGACCAGCGGAGGGCTTCAATGTCAGTACACCCGTTCACAGTGTAGACCAGCGGAGGGCTTCAATGTCAGTACACCCGTTTACAGTGTAGACCAGCAGAGGGCTTCAATGTCAGCAGACCCGTTCACAGTGTAGACCAGCGGAGGGCTTCAATGTCAGTACACCCATGCACACAGTGTTGACCAGCGGAGGGCTTCAATGTCAGTACACCCGTTCGCAGTGTAGACCAGCGGAGGGCTTCAATGTCAGTACACCCATTCACAGTGTAGACCAGCGGAGGGCTTCAATGTCAGTACACCCGTTCACAGTGTAGACCAGCGGAGGCCTTCAATGTCAGTACACCCGTTCACATTGTAGACCAGCGGAGAGCTTCAATGTCTGTACACCCGTTCACAGTGTAGACCAGCGGAGGGCTTCAATGTCAGTACACCCGTTCACAGTGTAGACCAGCGGAGGGCTTCAATGTCAGTACACCCGTTCACAGTGTTGCCCAGCGGAGGGCTTCAATGTCAGTACACCCATTGACAGTGTAGACCAGCAGAGGGCTTCAATGTCAGTACACCCGTTCACAGTGTTGACCAGCGGAGGGCTTCAATGACAGTACACCCGTTCACAGTGTAGACCAGCGGAGTGCTTCAATGTCAGTACACCCGTTCACAGTGTAGACCAGCGGAGGGCTTCAATGTCAGTACACCCGTTCACAGTGTAGACCAGCGGAGGGCTTCAATGTCAGTACACCCGTTCACAGTGTAGACCAGCGGAGGGCTTCAATGTCAGTACACCCGTTTACAGTGTAGACCAGCAGAGGGCTTCAATGTCAGCAGACCCGTTCACAGTGTAGACCAGCGGAGGGCTTCAATGTCAGTACACCCATGCACACAGTGTTGACCAGCGGAGGGCTTCAATGTCAGTACACCCGTTCGCAGTGTAGACCAGCGGAGGGCTTCAATGTCAGTACACCCATTCACAGTGTAGACCAGCGGAGGGCTTCAATGTCAGTACACCCGTTCACAGTGTAGACCAGCGGAGGCCTTCAATGTCAGTACACCCGTTCACATTGTAGACCAGCGGAGAGCTTCAATGTCTGTACACCCGTTCACAGTGTAGACCAGCGGAGGGCTTCAATGTCAGTACACCCGTTCACAGTGTAGACCAGCGGAGGGCTTCAATGTCAGTACACCCGTTCACAGTGTTGCCCAGCGGAGGGCTTCAATGTCAGTACACCCATTGATAGTGTAGACCAGCAGAGGGCTTCAATGTCAGTACACCCGTTCACAGTGTAGACCAGCGGAGGGCTTCAATGTCATTACACCCGTTCACAGTGTAGACCAGCGGAGGGCATCAATGTCAGTACACCCATTCACACAGTGTAGACCAGCGGAGGGCTTCAATGTCAGTACACCCGTTCACAGTGTAGACCAGCGGAGGGCTTCAATGTCAGTACACCCATTCACAGTGTTGACCAGCGGAGTGCTTCAATGACAGTACACCCGTTCACAGTGTAGACCAGCGGAGTGCTTCAATGTCAGTACACCCGTTCACAGTGTAGACCAGCGGAGGGCTTCAATGTCAGTACACCCGTTCACAGTGTAGACCAGCGGAGGGCTTCAATGTCAGTACACCCGTTCACAGTGTAGACCAGCGGAGGGCTTCAATGTCAGTACACCCGTTTACAGTGTAGACCAGCAGAGGGCTTCAATGTCAGCAGACCCGTTCACAGTGTAGACCAGCGGAGGGCTTCAATGTCAGTACAGCCATGCACACAGTGTTGACCAGCGGAGGGCTTCAATGTCAGTACACCCGTTCGCAGTGTAGACCAGCGGAGGGCTTCAATGTCAGTACACCCATTCACAGTGTAGACCAGCGGAGGGCTTCAATGTCAGTACACGCGTTCACAGTGTAGACCAGCGGAGGCCTTCAATGTCAGTACACCCGTTCACATTGTAGACCAGCGGAGAGCTTCAATGTCTGTACACCCGTTCACAGTGTAGACCAGCGGAGGGCTTCAATGTCAGTACACCCGTTCACAGTGTAGACCAGCGGAGGGCTTCAATGTCAGTACACCCGTTCACAGTGTAGTCCAGCGGAGGGCTTCAATGTCAGTACACCCATTGACAGTGTAGACCAGCAGAGGGCTTCAATGTCAGTACACCCGTTCACAGTGTAGACCAGCGGAGGGCTTCAATGTCAGTACACCCGTTCACAGTGTAGACCAGCGGAGGGCTTCAATGTCAGTACACCCATTCACACAATGTAGTCCAGCAGAGGGCTTCAATGTCAGTACACCCGTTCACAGTGTAGACCAGCGGACGGCTTCAATGTCAGTACACCCATTCACACAGTGTAGACCAGCGAGGGCTTCAATGTCAGTACACCAGTTGACAGTGTAGACCAGCGGAGGGCTTCAATGTCAGTACACACGTTGACAGTGTAGACCATCGGAGGGCTTCAATGTCAGTACACCCATTCACACAGTGTAGACCAGCAGTGGGCTTCAATGTCAGTACACCCATTCACAGTGTTGACCAGCAGAGGGCTTCAATGTCAATACACCCGTTCACTGTGTAGACCAGCTGAGGGCTTCAATGTCAGTACACCCATTCACACAGTGTAGACCAGCGGAGGGCTTCAATGTCAGTACACCCGTCCACAGTGTAGACCAGCGGAGGGCTTCAATGTCAGTACACCCATCCACAGTGTTGACCAGCGGAGGGCTTCAATGTCAGTACACCCGTTCACAGTGTAGACCAGCGGAGGGCTTCAATGTCAGTACACCCGTTCACAGTGTAGACCAGCGGAGGGCTTCAATGTCAGTACAACCGTTCACAGTGTGGACCAGCGGAGGGCTTCATTGTCAGTACACCCATTCACACAGTGTTGACAAGCGGAGGGCTTCAATGTCAGTACACCCGTTCGCAGTGTAGACCGGCGGAGGGCTTCAATGTCAGTACACCCTTTCACAGTGTAGACCATCGGAGGGCTTCAATGTCAGTACACCCGTTCACAGTGTAGACCAGTGGAGGGCTTCAATGTCAGTACACCCGTTCGGAGTGTAGACCAGCAGAGGGTTTCAATGTCAGTACACCCGTTCACAGTGTAGACCAGCGGAGGGCTTCAATGTCAATACACCAGTTCACTGTGTAGACCAGCTGAGGGCTTCAACGTCTGTACACCCATTCACACAGTGTAGACCAGCGGAGGGCTTCAATGTCAGTACACCCGTTCACAGTGTAGACCAGCGGAGGGCTTCAATGTCAGTACACCCATTCACAGTGTTGACCAGCGGAGGGCTTCAATGTCAGTACACCCGTTCACAGTGTAGACCAGCGGAGGGCTTCAATGTCAGTACACCCGTTCACAGTGTAGACCAGCGGAGGGCTTCAATGTCAGTACACCCGTTCACAGTGTATACCAGCGGAGGGCTTCAATGTCAGTACACCCATTCACACAGTGTTGACCAGCGGAGGGCTTCAATGTCAGTACACCCGTTCGCAGTGTAGACCGGCGGAGGGCTTCAATGTCAGTATACCCGTTCACAGTGTAGACCAGCGGAGGGCTTCAATGTCAGTACACCCGTTCACAGTGTAGACCAGCAGAGGGCTTCAATGTCAGTACACCCGTTCACACAGTGTAGACCAGCGGAGGGCTTCAATGTCAGTACACCCGTTCACAGTGTAGACCAGCGGAGGGCTTCAATGTCAGTACACCCGTTCACAGTGTAGACCAGCGGAGGGCTTCAATGTCAGTACACCCGTTCACAGTGTAGACCAGCGGAGGGCTTCAATGTCAGTACACCCGTTCACAGTGTAGTCCAGCAGAGGGCTTCAATGTCAGTACACCCATTCACAGTGTAGACCAGCGGAGGGCTTCAATGTCAGTACACCCGTTCACACAGTGTAGACCAGCTGAGAGCTTCAATGTCAGAACACCCGTACACAGTGTAGTCCAGCGGAGGGCTTCAATGTCAGTACACCCGTTCACAGTGTAGACCAGCGGAGGGCTTCAATGTCAGTACACCCGTTCACAGTGTAGACCAGCGGAGGGTTTCAATGTCTGTACACCCGTTCACAGTGTAGACCCGCGGAGGGCTTCAATGTCAGTACACCCGTTCACAGTGTAGTCCAGCAGAGGGCTTCAATGTCAGTACACCCATTCACAGTGTAGACCAGCGGAGGGCTTCAATGTCAGTACAACCGTTCACAGTGTAGACCAGCGGAGGGCTTCAATGTCAGTACACCCGTTCACAGTGTAACCAGCGGAGGGCTTCAATGTCAGTACACCCGTTCACACAGTGTAGACCAGCTGAGAGCTTCAATGTCAGTAGACCCGTTCACAGTGTAGTCCAGCGGAGGGCTTCAATGTCAGTACACCCGTTCACAGTGTAGACCAGCGGAGGGCTTCAATGTCAGTACACCCGTTCACAGTGTAGACCAGCGGAGGGCTTCAATGTCAGTACACCCTTTCAGAGTGTAGACCAGCAGAGGGCTTCAATGTCAGTACACCCGTTCACAGTGTAGACCAGCGGAGGGCTTCAATGTCAGTACACCCGTTCACAGTGTAGACCAGCGGAGGGCTTCAATGTCAGTACACCCATTCACAGTGTAGACCAGCGGAGGGCTTCAATGTCAGTACACCCATTCACAGTGTTGATCAGCGGAGGGCTTCAATGTCAGTACACCCGTTCACAGTGTAGACCAGCGGAGGGCTTCAATGTCAGTACACCCGTTCACAGTGTAGACCAGCGTAGGGCTTCAATGTCAGTACACCCGTTCACAGTGTAGACCAGCGGAGGTCTTCAAATGCAGTACACCCGTTCACACAGTGTAGACCAGCGGAGGGCTTCAATGTCGGTAAACCCATTCACACAGTGTTGACCAGCGGAGGGCTTCAATGTCAGTACACCCGTTCACAGTGTAGACCAGCGGAGGGCTTCAATGTTAGTACACCCTTTCACAGTGTAGACCAGCAGAGGGCTTCAATGTCAGTACACCCGTTCAAAGTGTAGACCAGCGGAGGGCTTCAATGTCAGTACACCCGTTCACAGTGTAGACAAGCGGAGGGCTTCAATGTCCGTACACCCATTCACACAGTGTAGACCAGCAGAGGGCTTCAAAGTCAGTACACACGTTCACAGTGTAGACCAGCGGAGGGCTTCAATGTCAGTACAGCCATTCTCACAGTGTAGACCAGCGGAGGGCTTCAATGTCAGTACACCCGTTCACAGTGTAGACCAGCGGAGGGCTTCAATGTCAGTACACCCGTTGACAGTGTTGACCAGCGGAGGGCTTCAATGTCAGTACACCCATTCACACAGTGTAGACCAGCAGAGGACTTCAATGTCAGTACACCCATTCACAGTGTTGACCAGCAGAGGGCTTCAATGTCAATACACCCGTTCACAGTGTAGACCAGCTGAGGGCTTCTATGTCAGTACACCCATTCACACAGTATAGACCAGCGGAGGGCTTCAATGTCAGTACACCCGTTCACAGTGTAGACCAGCTGAGGGCTTCTATGTCAGTACACCCATTCACACAGTGTAGACCAGCGGAGGGCTTCAATGTCAACACACCCGTTCACAGTGTAGACCAGCGGAGGGCTTCAATGTCAGTACACCCGTTCACAGTGTAGACCAGCGGAGGGCTTCAATGTCAGTACAACCGTTCACAGTGTGGACCAGCGGAGGGCTTCATTGTCAGTACACCCATTCACACAGTGTTGACCAGCGGAGGGCTTCAATGTCAGTACACCCGTTCGCAGTGTAGACCAGCGGAGGGCTTCAATGTCAGTACACCCGTTCACAGTGTAGACCATCGGAGGGCTTCAATGTCAGTACACCCGTTCACAGTGTAGACCAGTGGAGGGCTTCAATGTCAGTACACCCGTTCGGAGTGTAGACCAGCAGAGGGTTTCAATGTCAGTACACCCGTTCACAGTGTAGACCAGCGGAGGGCTTCAATCTCAATACACCCGTTCACTGTGTAGACCAGCTGAGGGCTTCAACGTCTGTACACCCATTCACACAGTGTAGACCAGCGGAGGGCTTCAATGTCAGTACACCCGTTCACAGTGTAGACCAGCGGAGGGCTTCAATGTCAGTACACCCATTCACAGTGTTGACCAGCGGAGGGCTTCAATGTCAGTACACCCGTTCACAGTGTAGACCAGCGGAGGGCTTCAATGTCAGTACACCCGTTCACAGTGTAGACCAGCGGAGGGCTTCAATGTCAGTACACCCGTTCACAGTGTATACCAGCGGAGGGCTTCAATGTCAGTACACCCATTCACACAGTGTTGACCAGCGGAGGGCTTCAATGTCAGTACACCCGTTCGCAGTGTAGACCGGCGGAGGGCTTCAATGTCAGTATACCCGTTCACAGTGTAGACCAGCGGAGGGCTTCAATGTCAGTACACCCGTTCACAGTGTAGACCAGCAGAGGGCTTCAATGTCAGTACACCCGTTCACACAGTGTAGACCAGCGGAGGGCTTCAATGTCAGTACACCCGTTCACAGTGTAGACCAGCGGAGGGCTTCAATGTCAGTACACCCGTTCACAGTGTAGACCAGCGGAGGGCTTCAATGTCAGTACACCCGTTCACAGTGTAGACCAGCGGAGGGCTTCAATGTCAGTACACCCGTTCACAGTGTAGTCCAGCAGAGGGCTTCAATGTCAGTACACCCATTCACAGTGTAGACCAGCGGAGGGCTTCAATGTCAGTACACCCGTTCACACAGTGTAGACCAGCTGAGAGCTTCAATGTCAGAACACCCGTTCACAGTGTAGTCCAGCGGAGGGCTTCAATGTCAGTACACCCGTTCACAGTGTAGACCAGCGGAGGGCTTCAATGTCAGTACACCCGTTCACAGTGTAGACCAGCGGAGGGTTTCAATGTCTGTACACCCGTTCACAGTGTAGACCCGCGGAGGGCTTCAATGTCAGTACACCCGTTCACAGTGTAGTCCAGCAGAGGGCTTCAATGTCAGTACACCCATTCACAGTGTAGACCAGCGGAGGGCTTCAATGTCAGTACAACCGTTCACAGTGTAGACCAGCGGAGGGCTTCAATGTCAGTACACCCGTTCACAGGGTAACCAGCGGAGGGCTTCAATGTCAGTACACCCGTTCACACAGTGTAGACCAGCTGAGAGCTTCAATGTCAGTAGACCCGTTCACAGTGTAGTCCAGCGGAGGGCTTCAATGTCAGTACACCCGTTCACAGTGTAGACCAGCGGAGGGCTTCAATGTCAGTACACCCGTTCACAGTGTAGACCAGCGGAGGGCTTCAATGTCAGTACACCCTTTCAGAGTGTAGACCAGCAGAGGGCTTCAATGTCAGTACACCCGTTCACAGTGTAGACCAGCGGAGGGCTTCAATGTCAGTACACCCGTTCACAGTGTAGACCAGCGGAGGGCTTCAATGTCAGTACACCCATTCACAGTGTAGACCAGCGGAGGGCTTCAATGTCAGTACACCCATTCACAGTGTTGACCAGCGGAGGGCTTCAATGTCAGTACACCCGTTCACAGTGTAGACCAGCGGAGGGCTTCAATGTCAGTACACCCGTTCACAGTGTAGACCAGCGTAGGGCTTCAATGTCAGTACACCCGTTCACAGTGTAGACCAGCGGAGGTCTTCAAATGCAGTACACCCGTTCACACAGTGTAGACCAGCGGAGGGCTTCAATGTCAGTAAACCCATTCACACAGTGTTGACCAGCGGAGGGCTTCAATGTCAGTACACCCGTTCACAGTGTAGACCAGCGGAGGGCTTCAATGTTAGTACACCCTTTCACAGTGTAGACCAGCAGAGGGCTTCAATGTCAGTACACCCGTTCACAGTGTAGACCAGCGGAGGGCTTCAATGTCAGTACACCCGTTCACAGTGTAGACAAGCGGAGGGCTTCAATGTCCGTACACCCATTCACACAGTGTAGACCAGCAGAGGGCTTCAAAGTCAGTACACCCGTTCACAGTGTAGACCAGCGGAGGGCTTCAATGTCAGTACAGCCATTCTCACAGTGTAGACCAGCGGAGGGCTTCAATGTCAGTACACCCGTTCACAGTGTAGACCAGCGGAGGGCTTCAATGTCAGTACACCCGTTGACAGTGTTGACCAGCGGAGGGCTTCAATGTCAGTACACCCATTCACACAGTGTAGACCAGCAGAGGACTTCAATGTCAGTACACCCATTCACAGTGTTGACCAGCAGAGGGCTTCAATGTCAATACACCCGTTCACAGTGTAGACCAGCTGAGGGCTTCTATGTCAGTACACCCATTCACACAGTATAGACCAGCGGAGGGCTTCAATGTCAGTACACCCGTTCACAGTGTAGACCAGCTGAGGGCTTCTATGTCAGTACACCCATTCACACAGTGTAGACCAGCGGAGGGCTTCAATGTCAGTACACCCGTTCACAGTGTAGACCAGCGGAGGGCTTCAATGTCAGTACACCCGTTCACAGTGTAGACCAGCGGAGGGCTTCAATGTCAGTACACCCATTCACAGTGTTGACCAGCGGAGGGCTTCAATGTCAGTACACCCGTTCACAGTGTAGACCAGCGGAGGGCTTCAATGTCAGTACACCCGTTCACAGTGTAGACCAGCGGAGGGCTTCAATGTCAGTAAACCCGTTCACAGTGTATACCAGCGGAGGGTTTCAATGTCCGTACACCCATTCACACAGTGTAGACCAGCAGAGGGCTTCAAAGTCAGTACACCCGTTCACAGTGTAGACCAGCGGAGGGCTTCAATGTCAGTACAGCCATTCTCACAGTGTAGACCAGCGGAGGGCTTCAATGTCAGTACACCCGTTCACAGTGTAGACCAGCGGAGGGCTTCAATGTCAGTACACCCGTTGACTGTGTTGACCAGCGGAGGGCTTCAATGTCAGTACACCCATTCACACAGTGTAGACCAGCAGAGGACTTCAATGTCAGTACACCCATTCACAGTGTTGACCAGCAGAGGGCTTCAATGTCAATACACCCGTTCACAGTGTAGACCAGCTGAGGGCTTCTATGTCAGTACACCCATTCACACAGTATAGACCAGCGGAGGGCTTCAATGTCAGTACACCCGTTCACAGTGTAGACCAGCTGAGGGCTTCTATGTCAGTACACCCATTCACACAGTGTAGACCAGTGGAGGGCTTCAATGTCAGTACACCCGTTCGGAGTGTAGACCAGCAGAGGGTTTCAATGTCAGTACACCCGTTCACAGTGTAGACCAGCGGAGGGCTTCAATGTCAATACACCCGTTCACTGTGTAGACCAGCTGAGGGCTTCAACGTCTGTACACCCATTCACACAGTGTAGACCAGCGGAGGGCTTCAATGTCAGTACACCCGTTCACAGTGTAGACCAGCGGAGGGCTTCAATGTCAGTACACCCATTCACAGTGTTGACCAGCGGAGGGCTTCAATGTCAGTACACCCGTTCACAGTGTAGACCAGCGGAGGGCTTCAATGTCAGTACACCCGTTCACAGTGTAGACCAGCGGAGGGCTTCAATGTCAGTACACCCGTTCACAGTGTATACCAGCGGAGGGCTTCAATGTCAGTACACCCATTCACACAGTGTTGACCAGCGGAGGGCTTCAATGTCAGTACACCCGTTCGCAGTGTAGACCGGCGGAGGGCTTCAATGTCAGTATACCCGTTCACAGTGTAGACCAGCGGAGGGCTTCAATGTCAGTACACCCGTTCACAGTGTAGACCAGCAGAGGGCTTCAATGTCAGTACACCCGTTCACACAGTGTAGACCAGCGGAGGGCTTCAATGTCAGTACACCCGTTCACAGTGTAGACCAGCGGAGGGCTTCAATGTCAGTACACCCGTTCACAGTGTAGACCAGCGGAGGGCTTCAATGTCAGTACACCCGTTCACAGTGTAGACCAGCGGAGGGCTTCAATGTCAGTACACCCGTTCACAGTGTAGTCCAGCAGAGGGCTTCAATGTCGGTACACCCATTCACAGTGTAGACCAGCGGAGGGCTTCAATGTCAGTACACCCGTTCACACAGTGTAGACCAGCTGAGAGCTTCAATGTCAGAACACCCGTTCACAGTGTAGTCCAGCGGAGGGCTTCAATGTCAGTACACCCGTTCACAGTGTAGACCAGCGGAGGGCTTCAATGTCAGTACACCCGTTCACAGTGTAGACCAGCGGAGGGTTTCAATGTCTGTACACCCGTTCACAGTGTAGACCCGCGGAGGGCTTCAATGTCAGTACACCCGTTCACAGTGTAGTCCAGCAGAGGGCTTCAATGTCAGTACACCCATTCACAGTGTAGACCAGCGGAGGGCTTCAATGTCAGTACAACCGTTCACAGTGTAGACCAGCGGAGGGCTTCAATGTCAGTACACCCGTTCACAGGGTAACCAGCGGAGGGCTTCAATGTCAGTACACCCGTTCACACAGTGTAGACCAGCTGAGAGCTTCAATGTCAGTAGACCCGTTCACAGTGTAGTCCAGCGGAGGGCTTCAATGTCAGTACACCCGTTCACAGTGTAGACCAGCGGAGGGCTTCAATGTCAGTACACCCGTTCACAGTGTAGACCAGCGGAGGGCTTCAATGTCAGTACACCCTTTCAGAGTGTAGACCAGCAGAGGGCTTCAATGTCAGTACACCCGTTCACAGTGTAGACCAGCGGAGGGCTTCAATGTCAGTACACCCGTTCACAGTGTAGACCAGCGGAGGGCTTCAATGTCAGTACACCCATTCACAGTGTAGACCAGCGGAGGGCTTCAATGTCAGTACACCCATTCACAGTGTTGACCAGCGGAGGGCTTCAATGTCAGTACACCCGTTCACAGTGTAGACCAGCGGAGGGCTTCAATGTCAGTACACCCGTTCACAGTGTAGACCAGCGTAGGGCTTCAATGTCAGTACACCCGTTCACAGTGTAGACCAGCGGAGGTCTTCAAATGCAGTACACCCGTTCACACAGTGTAGACCAGCGGAGGGCTTCAATGTCAGTAAACCCATTCACACAGTGTTGACCAGCGGAGGGCTTCAATGTCAGTACACCCGTTCACAGTGTAGACCAGCGGAGGGCTTCAATGTTAGTACACCCTTTCACAGTGTAGACCAGCAGAGGGCTTCAATGTCAGTACACCCGTTCACAGTGTAGACCAGCGGAGGGCTTCAATGTCAGTACACCCGTTCACAGTGTAGACAAGCGGAGGGCTTCAATGTCCGTACACCCATTCACACAGTGTAGACCAGCAGAGGGCTTCAAAGTCAGTACACCCGTTCACAGTGTAGACCAGCGGAGGGCTTCAATGTCAGTACAGCCATTCTCACAGTGTAGACCAGCGGAGGGCTTCAATGTCAGTACACCCGTTCACAGTGTAGACCAGCGGAGGGCTTCAATGTCAGTACACCCGTTGACAGTGTTGACCAGCGGAGGGCTTCAATGTCAGTACACCCATTCACACAGTGTAGACCAGCAGAGGACTTCAATGTCAGTACACCCATTCACAGTGTTGACCAGCAGAGGGCTTCAATGTCAATACACCCGTTCACAGTGTAGACCAGCTGAGGGCTTCTATGTCAGTACACCCATTCACACAGTATAGACCAGCGGAGGGCTTCAATGTCAGTACACCCGTTCACAGTGTAGACCAGCTGAGGGCTTCTATGTCAGTACACCCATTCACACAGTGTAGACCAGCGGAGGGCTTCAATGTCAGTACACCCGTTCACAGTGTAGACCAGCGGAGGGCTTCAATGTCAGTACACCCGTTCACAGTGTAGACCAGCGGAGGGCTTCAATGTCAGTACACCCATTCACAGTGTTGACCAGCGGAGGGCTTCAATGTCAGTACACCCGTTCACAGTGTAGACCAGCGGAGGGCTTCAATGTCAGTACACCCGTTCACAGTGTAGACCAGCGGAGGGCTTCAATGTCAGTACACCCGTTCACAGTGTATACCAGCGGAGGGTTTCAATGTCCGTACACCCATTCACACAGTGTAGACCAGCAGAGGGCTTCAAAGTCAGTACACCCGTTCACAGTGTAGACCAGCGGAGGGCTTCAATGTCAGTACAGCCATTCTCACAGTGTAGACCAGCGGAGGGCTTCAATGTCAGTACACCCGTTCACAGTGTAGACCAGCGGAGGGCTTCAATGTCAGTACACCCGTTGACAGTGTTGACCAGCGGAGGGCTTCAATGTCAGTACACCCATTCACACAGTGTAGACCAGCAGAGGACTTCAATGTCAGTACACCCATTCACAGTGTTGACCAGCAGAGGGCTTCAATGTCAATACACCCGTTCACAGTGTAGACCAGCTGAGGGCTTCTATGTCAGTACACCCATTCACACAGTATAGACCAGCGGAGGGCTTCAATGTCAGTACACCCGTTCACAGTGTAGACCAGCTGAGGGCTTCTATGTCAGTACACCCATTCACACAGTGTAGACCAGCGGAGGGCTTCAATGTCAGTACACCCGTTCACAGTGTAGACCAGCGGAGGGCTTCAATGTCAGTACACCCGTTCACAGTGTAGACCAGCGGAGGGCTTCAATGTCAGTACACCCATTCACAGTGTTGACCAGCGGAGGGCTTCAATGTCAGTACACCCGTTCACAGTGTAGACCAGCGGAGGGCTTCAATGTCAGTACACCCGTTCACAGTGTAGACCAGCGGAGGGCTTCAATGTCAGTACACCCGTTCACAGTGTATACCAGCGGAGGGTTTCAATGTCAGTACACCCATTCACACAATGTTGACCAGCGGAGGGCTTCAATGTCAGTACACCCGTTCGCAGTGTAGACCGGCGGAGGGCTTCAATGTCAGTATACCCGTTCACAGTGTAGACCAGCGGAGGGCTTCAATGTCAGTACACCCGTTCACAGTGTAGACCAGCAGAGGGCTTCAATGTCAGTACACCCGTTCACACAGTGTAGACCAGCGGAGGGCTTCAATGTCAGTACACCCGTTCACAGTGTAGACCAGCGGAGGGCTTCAATGTCAGTACACCCGTTCACAGTGTAGACCAGCGGAGGGCTTCAATGTCAGTACACCCGTTCACAGTGTAGACCAGCGGAGGGCTTCAATGTCAGTACACCCGTTCACAGTGTAGTCCAGCAGAGGGCTTCAATGTCAGTACACCCATTCACAGTGTAGACCAGCGGAGGGCTTCAATGTCAGTACACCCGTTCACACAGTGTAGACCAGCTGAGAGCTTCAATGTCAGTACACCCGTTCACAGTGTATTCCAGCGGAGGGCTTCAATGTCAGTACACCCGTTCACAGTGTAGACCAGCGGAGGGCTTCAATGTCAGTACACCCGTTCACAGTGTAGACCAGCGGAGGGTTTCAATGTCTGTACACCCGTTCACAGTGTAGACCCGCGGAGGGCATCAATGTCAGTACACCCGTTCACAGTGTAGTCCAGCAGAGGGCTTCAATGTCAGTACACCCATTCACAGTGTAGACCAGCGGAGGGCTTCAATGTCAGTACACCCGTTCACAGTGTAACCAGCGGAGGGCTTCAATGTCAGTACACCCGTTCACACAGTGTAGACCAGCTGAGAGCTTCAATGTCAGTACACCCGTTCACAGTGTAGACCAGCGGAGGGCTTCAATGTCAGTACACCCGTTCACAGTGTAGACCAGCGGAGGGCTTCAATGTCGGTACACCCTTTCAGAGTGTAGACCAGCAGAGGGCTTCAATGTCAGTACACCCGTTCACAGTGTAGACCAGCGGAGGGCTTCAATGTCAGTACACCCGTTCACAGTGTAGACCAGCGGAGGGCTTCAATGTCAGTACACCCGTTCACAGTGTAGACCAGCGGAGGGCTTCAATGTCAGTACACCCGTTCACAGTGTAGACCAGCGGAGGGCTTCAATGTCAGTACACCCGTTCACAGTGTAGACCAGCGGAGGGCTTCAATGTCCGTACACCCATTCACACAGTGTAGACCAGCAGAGGGCTTCAAAGTCAGTACACCCGTTCACAGTGTAGACCAGCGGAGGGCTTCAATGTCAGTACAGCCATTCTCACAGTGTAGACCAGCGGAGGGCTTCAATGTCAGTACACCCGTTCACAGTGTAGACCAGCGGAGGGCTTCAATGTCAGTACACCCGTTGACAGTGTTGACCAGCGGAGGGCTTCAATGTCAGTACACCCATTCACACAGTGTAGACCAGCAGAGGGCTTCAATGTCAGTACACCCATTCACAGTGTTGACCAGCAGAGGGCTTCAATGTCAATACACCCGTTCACAGTGTAGACCAGCTGAGGGCTTCTATGTCAGTACACCCATTCACACAGAGTAGACCAGCGGAGGGCTTCACTGTCAGTACACCCGTTCACAGTGTAGACCAGCGGAGGGCTTCAATGTCAGTACACCCATTCACAGTGTTGACCAGCGGAAGGCTTCAATGTCAGTACACCCGTTCACAGTGTAGACCAGCGGAGGGCTTCAATGTCAGTACACCCGTTCACAGTGTAGACCAGCGGAGGGCTTCAATGTAAGTACACCCGTTCACAGTGTTGACAAGCGGAGGGCTTCAATGTCAGTACACCCGTTCACAGTGTAGACCAGCGGAGGGCTTCAATGTCAGTACACCCATTCACACAGTGTAGACCAGCGGAGGGCTTCATAGTCAGTACATCCATTCACACAGTGTAGACCAGCAGAGGGCTTCAATGTCAGTACACCCGTTCACAGTGTTGACCAGCAGAGGGCTTCAATGTCAATACACCCGTTCACAGTGTAGACCAGCGGAGGGCTTCAATGTCAGTACACCAGTTCACAGTGTAGACCAGCGGAGGGCTTCAAATGCAGTACACCCGTTCACAGTGTAGACCAGCAGAGGGCTTCAATGTCAGTACACCCATTCACAGTGTAGACCAGCGGAGGGCTTCAATGTCAGTACACCCGTTCACACAGTGTAGACCAGCGGAGGGCTTCAAATGCAGTACACCCGTTCACAGTGTAGACCAGCAGAGGGCTTCAATGCCAGTACACCCATTCACAGTGTAGACCAGCGGAGGGCTTCAATGTCAGTACCCCCGTTCTCACAGTGTAGACCAGCGGAGGGCTTCAATGTCAGTACACCCGTTCACACAGTGTAGACCAGCGGAGGGCTTCAAATGCAGTACACCCGTTCACACAGTGCAGACCAGCGGAGGGCTTCAATGTCAGTACACTCGTTCACACAGTGTTGACCAGCGGAGGGCTTCAATGTCAGTACACCCGTTCACACACTGCAGACCAGCAGAGGGCTTCAATGTCAGTACACCCGTTCACAGTGTTGACCAGCGGAGGGCTTCAATGTCAGTACACCCGTTCACAGTGTAGACCAGCGGAGGGCTTCAATGTCAGTACACCCGTTCACAGTGTAGACCAGCGGAGGGCTTCAATGTCCGTACACCCATTCACACAGTGTAGACCAGCAGAGGGCTTCAAAGTCAGTACACCCGTTCACAGTGTAGACCAGCGGAGGGCTTCAATGTCAGTACAGCCATTCTCACAGTGTAGACCAGCGGAGGGCTTCAATGTCAGTACACCCGTTCACAGTGTAGACCAGCGGAGGGCTTCAATGTCAGTACACCCGTTGACAGTGTTGACCAGCGGAGGGCTTCAATGTCAGTACACCCATTCACACAGTGTAGACCAGCAGAGGGCTTCAATGTCAGTACACCCATTCACAGTGTTGACCAGCAGAGGGCTTCAATGTCAATACACCCGTTCACAGTGTAGACCAGCTGAGGGCTTCTATGTCAGTACACCCATTCACACAGTGTAGACCAGCGGAGGGCTTCACTGTCAGTACACCCGTTCACAGTGTAGACCAGCGGAGGGCTTCAATGTCAGTACACCCGTTCACAGTGTAGACCAGCGGAGGGCTTCAATGTCAGTACACCCGTTCACAGTGTAGACCAGCGGAGGGCTTCAATGTAAGTACACCCGTTCACAGTGTTGACAAGCGGAGGGCTTCAATGTCAGTACACCCGTTCACAGTGTAGACCAGCGGAGGGCTTCAATGTCAGTACACCCATTCACACAGTGTAGACCAGCGGAGGGCTTCATAGTCAGTACATCCATTCACACAGTGTAGACCAGCAGAGGGCTTCAATGTCAGTACACCCGTTCACAGTGTTGACCAGCAGAGGGCTTCAATGTCAATACACCCGTTCACAGTGTAGACCAGCGGAGGGCTTCAAATGCAGTACACCAGTTCACAGTGTAGACCAGCGGAGGGCTTCAAATGCAGTACACCCGTTCACAGTGTAGCCCAGCAGAGGGCTTCAATGTCAGTACACCCATTCACAGTGTAGACCAGCGGAGGGCTTCAATGTCAGTACACCCGTTCACACAGTGTAGACCAGCGGAGGGCTTCAAATGCAGTACACCCGTTCACAGTGTAGACCAGCAGAGGGCTTCAATGCCAGTACACCCATTCACAGTGTAGACCAGCGGAGGGCTTCAATGTCAGTACCCCCGTTCTCACAGTGTAGACCAGCGGAGGGCTTCAATGTCAGTACACCCGTTCACACAGTGTAGACCAGCGGAGGGCTTCAAATGCAGTACACCCGTTCACACAGTGCAGACCAGCGGAGGGCTTCAATGTCAGTACACTCGTTCACACAGTGTTGACCAGCGGAGGGCTTCAATGTCAGTACACCCGTTCACACACTGCAGACCAGCAGAGGGCTTCAATGTCAGTACACCCGTTCACAGTGTTGACCAGCGGAGGGCTTCAATGTCAGTACACCCGTTCACAGTGTAGACCAGCGGAGGGCTTCAATGTCAGTACACCCGTTCACAGTGTAGACCAGCAGAGGGCTTCAATGTCAGTACACCCATTCACAGTGTAGACCAGCGGAGGGCTTCAATGTCAGTACACCCGTTCACAGTGTAGACCAGCGGAGGGCTTCAATGTCAGTACACCAGTTCACAGTGTAACCAGCGGAGGGCTTCAATGTCAGTACACGCGTTCACACTGTGTAGACCAGCGGAGGGCTTCAATGTCAGTACACCCGTTCACAGTGTAGACCAGCGGAGTGCTTCAATGTCAGTACACCCGTTCACAGTGTAGACCCGCGGAGGGCTTCAATGTCAGTACACCCGTTCACAGTGTAGACCAGCGGAGGGCTTCAATGTCAGTACACCCGTTCAGAGTGTAGACCAGCGGAGGGCTTCAATGTCAGTACACCCGTTCACAGTGTAGACCAGCTGAGGGCTTCAATGTCAGTAAACCCGTTCACAGTGTAGACCAGCGGAGGGCTTCAATGTCAGTACACCCGTTCACAGTGTAGACCAGCGGAGGGCTTCAATGTCAGTACACCCGTTCACAGTGTAGACCAGCGGAGGGCTTCAATATCAGTACACCCGTTCACACAGTGTAGACCAGCGGAGGGCTTCAAATGCAGTACACCCGTTCACAGTGTAGACCAGCAGAGGGCTTCAATGCCAGTACACCCATTCACAGTGTAGACCAGCGGAGGGCTTCAATGTCAGTACCCCCGTTCTCACAGTGTAGACCAGCGGAGGGCTTCAATGTCAGTACACCCGTTCACACAGTGTAGACCAGCGGAGGGCTTCAAATGCAGTACACCCGTTCACACAGTGCAGACCAGCGGAGGGCTTCAATGTCAGTACACTCGTTCACACAGTGTTGACCAGCGGAGGGCTTCAATGTCAGTACACCCGTTCACACACTGCAGACCAGCAGAGGGCTTCAATGTCAGTACACCCGTTCACAGTGTTGACCAGCGGAGGGCTTCAATGTCAGTACACCCGTTCACAGTGTAGACCAGCGGAGGGCTTCAATGTCAGTACACCCGTTCACAGTGTAGACCAGCAGAGGGCTTCAATGTCAGTACACCCATTCACAGTGTAGACCAGCGGAGGGCTTCAATGTCAGTACACCCGTTCACAGTGTAGACCAGCGGAGGGCTTCAATGTCAGTACACCAGTTCACAGTGTAACCAGCGGAGGGCTTCAATGTCAGTACACGCGTTCACACTGTGTAGACCAGCGGAGGGCTTCAATGTCAGTACACCCGTTCACAGTGTAGACCAGCGGAGTGCTTCAATGTCAGTACACCCGTTCACAGTGTAGACCCGCGGAGGGCTTCAATGTCAGTACACCCGTTCACAGTGTAGACCAGCGGAGGGCTTCAATGTCAGTACACCCGTTCAGAGTGTAGACCAGCGGAGGGCTTCAATGTCAGTACACCCGTTCACAGTGTAGACCAGCTGAGGGCTTCAATGTCAGTAAACCCGTTCACAGTGTAGACCAGCGGAGGGCTTCAATGTCAGTACACCCGTTCACAGTGTAGACCAGCGGAGGGCTTCAATGTCAGTACACCCGTTCACAGTGTAGACCAGCGGAGGGCTTCAATATCAGTACACCCGTTCACAGTTTAGACCAGCGGAGGGCTTCAATGTCAGTACACCCATTCACACAGTGTTGACCAGCGGAGGGCTTCAATGTCAGTACACCCGTTCACAGTGTAGACCTGCGGAGGGCTTCAATGTCAGTACACCCATTCACAGTGTAGACCAGCAGAGGGCTTCAATGTCAGTACACCCGTTCACAGAGTAGACCAGCGGAGGGCTTCAATGTCAGTACACCCGTTCACAGTTTAGACCAGCGGAGGGCTTCAATGTCAGTACACCCATTCACACAGTGTAGACCAGCAGAGGGCTTCAATGTCTGTACACCCGTTCACAGTGTAGACCAGCGGAGGGCTTCAATGTCAGTACACCATTCACACGGTGTACACCAGCGGTGGGCTTCAATGTCAGTACACCCGTTCACAGTGTAGACCAGCGGAGGGCTTCAATGTCAGTACACCCATTCACACAGTGTAGACCAGCAGAGGGCTTCAATATCAGTACACCCATTCACAGTGTTGACCAGCAGAGGGCTTCAATGTCAATACACCCGTTCACAGTGTAGACCAGCTGAGGTCTTCAATGTCAGTACACCCATTAACACAGTGTAGACCAGCGGAGGGCTTCAATGTCAGTACACCCGTTCACAGTGTAGACCAGCGTAGGGATTCAATGTCAGTACACCCATTCACAGTGTTGACCAGCGGAGGGCTTCAATGTCAGTACACCCGTTCACAGTGTAGACCAGCGGACGGCTTCAATGTCAGTACACCCGTTCACAGTGTAGACCAGCGGAGGGCTTCAATGTCAGTACACCCGTTCACAGTGTTGACAAGCGGAGGGCTTCAATGTCAGTACACCCGCTCACAGTGTAGACCAGCGGAGGGCTTCAATGTCAGTACATCCATTCACACAGTGTAGACCAGCGGAGGGCTTCAATGTCAGTACATCCATTCACACAGTGTAGACCAGCAGAGGGCTTCAATGTCAGTACACCCGTTCACAGTGTTGACCAGCAGAGGGCTTCAATGTCAATACACCCGTTCATAGTGTAGACCAGCGGAGGGCTTCAATGTCAGTACACCAGTTCACAGTGTAGACCAGCGGAGGGCTTCAAATGCAGTACACCCGTTCACAGTGTAGACCAGCAGAGGGCTTCAATGTCAGTACACCCGTTCACACAGTGCAGACCAGCAGAGGGCTTCAATTTCAGTACACCCGTTCACAGTGTTGACCAGCGGAGGGCTTCAATGTCAGTACACCCGTTCACAGTGTAGACCAGCGGAGGGCTTCAATGTCAGTACACCCGTTCACAGTGTAGACCAGCGGAGGGCTTCAATGTCAGTACACCCGTTCACAGTGTAGACCAGCTGAGGGCTTCAATGTCAGTACAGCCATTCACAGTGTAGACCAGCGGAGGGCTTCAATGTCAGTACACCCGTTCACAGTGTAGACCTGCGGAGGGCTTCAATGTCAGTACACCCGTTCACAGTGTAACCAGCGGAGGGCTTCAATGTCAGTACACCCGTTCACACAGTGTAGACCAGCGGAGGGCTTCAATGTCAGTACACCCGTTCACAGTGTAGACCAGCGGAGGGCTTCAATGTCAGTACACCCGTTCACAGTGTAGACCAGCGGAGGGCTTCAATGTCAGCACATCCGTTCACAGTGTAGACCAGCGGAGGGCTTCAATGTCAGTACACCCGTTCACAGTGCAGTCCAGCTGAGGGCTTCAATGTCAGTACCCCCATTGACAGTGTAGACCAGCGGAGGGCTTCAATATCAGTACACCCGTTCACAGTGTAGACCAGCGGAGGGCTTCAATGTCAGTACACCCGTTCACAGTGTAGACCAGCGGAGGGCTTCAATGTCAGTACACCCGTTCACAGTGTTGACCAGCGGACGGCTTCAATGTCAGTACACCCGTTCACAGAGTAGTCCAGCGGAGGGCTTCAATGTCAGTACACCCGTTCACAGTGTTGACAAGCGGAGGGCTTCAATGTCAGTACACCCGCTCACAGTGTAGACCAGCGGAGGGCTTCAATGTCAGTACATCCATTCACACAGTGTAGACCAGCGGAGGGCTTCAATGTCAGTACATCCATTCACACAGTGTAGACCAGCAGAGGGCTTCAATGTCAGTACACCCGTTCACAGTGTTGACCAGCAGAGGGCTTCAATGTCAATACACCCGTTCATAGTGTAGACCAGCGGAGGGCTTCAATGTCAGTACACCAGTTCACAGTGTAGACCAGCGGAGGGCTTCAAATGCAGTACACCCGTTCACAGTGTAGACCAGCAGAGGGCTTCAATGTCAGTACACCCGTTCACACAGTGCAGACCAGCAGAGGGCTTCAATTTCAGTACACCCGTTCACAGTGTTGACCAGCGGAGGGCTTCAATGTCAGTACACCCGTTCACAGTGTAGACCAGCGGAGGGCTTCAATGTCAGTACACCCGTTCAGAGTGTAGACCAGCGGAGGGCTTCAATGTCAGTACACCCGTTCACAGTGTAGACCAGCTGAGGGCTTCAATGTCAGTAAACCCGTTCACAGTGTAGACCAGCGGAGGGCTTCAATGTCAGTACACCCGTTCACAGTGTAGACCAGCGGAGGGCTTCAATGTCAGTACACCCGTTCACAGTGTAGACCAGCGGAGGGCTTCAATATCAGTACACCCGTTCACAGTTTAGACCA